>NC_053024.1:340486963-340720005 GCF_003073215.2 Triticum urartu | reverse complement strand
GATCATGTTTTGCTCATGGAAGAGGCTTAGTCAACGGGTCTACAACATTCAGATCCATGTGTATTTTGCAAATCTCTATGTCTCCCTCCTTGACTTGATCGTGGATGGAGTTGAAGCGTCTCTTGATGTGTTTGGTTCTCTTGTGAAATATGGATTCCTTCGCTAAGGCAATTGCTCTAGTATTGTCACAAAAGGTTTTCATTGGGCCCGATGCACTAGGTATTACACCTAGATTGGATATGAACTCCTTCATCCAGACTCCTTCATTTGCTGCTTCCAAAGCAGCTATGTACTCTGCTTCACACGTAGATCCCGCCACGACGCTCTGCTTGGAACTACAAAAACTGATAGCTCCACCATTCAATATATATACATATCCGGTTTGCGGCTTAGAGTCATCCGGATCAGTGTCAAAGCTAGCATCGATGTAACCATTTATGACAAGCTCTTTGTCACCTCCATAAATGAGAAACATATCCTTAGTCATTTTCAGGTATTTCAGGATGTTCTTGACCGTTGTGCAATGATCCACTCCTGGATTACTTTGGTACCTCCGTGCTAAACTTATAGAAAGGCACACATCAGGTCTGGTACACAGCATTGCATATATTATAGAACCTATGGCTGAAGCATAGGAAATGACTTTCATTTTCTCTCTATTTTCTGGAGTGGTCGGCCATTGAGTCTGACTCAACTTCACACCTTGTAACACAGGCAAGAACACTTTGTTTGACTGATCAATGAACTTCTTCAAAACTTTATCAAGGTATGTGCTTTGTGAAAGTCCAATTAGGCGTCTTGATCTATCTCTATAGATCTGCATACCCAATATATAAGCAGCTTCACCGAGGTCTTTCATTCAAAAATTCTTATTCAAATATCCTTTTATGCTTTCCAGAAATTATATATCATGTCCAATCAACAATATGTCATCCACATATAATATTAGAAATGCTAAAGAGCTCCCACTCACTTTCTTGTAAATACAGGCTTCTCCAAAAGTCTGTATAAAACCATATACTTTGATCACACTATCAAAGTGTATATTCCAACTCCGAGAGGCTTGCACCAGTCCATAAATGGATCGCTGGAGCTTGCACACTTTGTTAGCACCTTTAGGATCGACAAAACCTTCTGGTTGCATCATATACAACTCTTCTTTAAGAAATCCATTAAGGAGTGTAGTTTTGACATCCATTTGCCAAATTTCATAATCATAAAATGCGGCAATTGCTAACATGATTCAGACAGACTTAAGCATCATTACGGGTGAGAAGGTCTCATCGTTATCAACTCCTTGAACTTGTTAAGAACCTTTTGCAACAAGTCGAGCTTTGTATAAAGTAACATTACCATCAGCGTCAGTCTTCTTATTGAAGATCCATTTATTCTCTATGGCTTGCCGATCATCGGGCTAGTCAACCAAAGTCCATACTTTGTTCTCATACATGGATCCCATCTCAGATTTCAGGGCCTCAAGCCATTTTGCGGAATCTGGGCTCATCATCACTTCCTCATAGTTCGTAGGTTCGTCATGATCTAGTAACATGTCTTCCAGAACAGGATTACCGTACCACTCTGGTGCGGAACGTACTCTGGTTGACCGATGAGGTTCGGTAGTAACTTGATCTGAAGTATCATGATCATTATCATTAGCTTCCTCACTAATTGGTGTAGGCATCACTGGAACTGATTTCTGTGATGAACTGCTTTCTAATTTGAGAGAAGGTACAACTACCTCATCAATTTCTACTTTTCTCCCACTCACTTCTTTCGAGAGAAACTCCTTCTCTAGAAAGGATCCATTCTTAGCAACAAATATCTTGCCTTTGGATCTATGATAGAAGGTGTACCCAACAGTTTCTTTTGGGTATCCTATGAAGACGCACTTCTCAGATTTGGGTTCGAGCTTATCAGGATGAAGCTATTTCACATAAGCATCGTAACCCCAAACTTTGAGAAACGATAGCTTAGGTTTCTTCCCAAACCACAGTTCATATGGTATCATCTCAATGGATTTAGATGGTGCCCTATTTAATGTGAATGTAGTTGTCTCTAATGCATAACCCCAAAACAATAGTGGTAAATCGGTAAGAGACATCATAGATTGCATGTAACACCCCGGATGTAATTTGCCATATTTGTACTCCGACTCTTGCCATTCCCGGCTTTAAGTTATGAGATTCCTTCGTGGTTGGGTTTTGTGTTTGTTTTGCATTTTGTTCAAGTCATGCATTTCATATCATGTCATCATGTGCATCTCATTTGCATACGTGTTCGTCTCATGCATCCGAGCATTTTCCCCGTTGTCCGTTTTGCAATCCGACACTCCTACGTCCTCCGGCGCCCCCTTTTGTCTCTTTTCGTGTGCGGGTGTCAAAATTTCTTGGAATGGACCGAGATTTGTCAAGCGGCCGTGGTACACCACCGGTAGACCGCCTGTCAAGTTTCGTGCCATTTGGAGACCGTTTGATACTCCAATGGTTAACCGGGGAACCGTAAAGGCCTCGTGTGTGTAGCAGCCCAACACCCCTCCAAAATAGTCCAATAACCCATCCAAACCTATCCCATGTCCTCCATCGTCGGATCATGATCGCGTGGTTGAAAACTACACCTCATTTGGACACTCCTACCTCCTCCTAGCTATATATATGTGCACTCCTCCGAATTTTCGGGTCCATACGCTAGCTATCTCCTCCCCGCCGCCACCGGACGTGTCCGACCTCACCGGACAGGAATCGCCGCCGCGCCCGCACCAGTGGGAGACCGCCACATGTCACCCCGGGAGCCTCCACCATCACCGGCCTGCCAGGCCCGCGCGGGGCCCTCCCTGCCCGCGCGCCGCCACCACCCGAGCGCCTCCCTGTCGCGCCGCGCTCAACCGCGACCTCGCCAGTGCGCCCCGCCGACTTCGCCGGTGCCGCGCTCGCCGTCGGCCACCCCTGCCATCTGTGCCGCCCGCGCCGTCCTGGCTCCATCCCCGGAAGCCTCCTCCGTTGCGTCCCTCGTCCCCGCCGGCCAGACCCGGTCTGGCCGGACCGGATCCGGCCAACCCCGAGCTTCTCCGGCCATCCCCGAGCCCCACCAGTCGTCCCCGTCCTTCTCCGGCGAAGTTCCGGCAAGATCCACCGCCCGCGTTGACTTTCCCTTGAGGTCCAAATTCTTCTAAGTCCCTAAACTTTATCATCCTGGTGCATACTTTGACCTGCTGTAACTTCTTGTGTGATGCTCCGTTTTGTGCGTGCAATATATCAAAATGTTCATCATGATGTGCTATTCATTTTGTTCCATTGTGACATGCTTGTTTAAGTCCATCTTGATGCCCAAATCGTTGATGCAAGAGTTCTATAAATTGTTACATGCTGATTCTTATCAGAGTATGAGGTTTGTCATTTTTGCTACATTTGTTGTGTGCTGCATATGGGCATGAGCTCTACATGTGTTTTGATATATGACATGCCATATTTACAGGGGTGTATGCCATGTATTTTTGTGATATTTGTGGTGACTAGCACAAGCATGCAAAGTAGCCTTCGTGATATTGCTGTTTTCAGGGACTTAGAATTTTACTAAATCATTTCCCTGCTGTTATTTTGATGCCATGTAACCATGTTCCTACAGTGAGATCCATGCTTTATTTGAGTTGCTTCAGTAAGGATGATTTGGACATATGGTTATGCTCTACCCATCCATGCCCCTGTTTGCATTTATGGAGTGCCCTACCATGTCTTAATCTTGCTCTCCTATTGCTATAAAATGTTCCTGGCAGATTGTTTACATGTTAATCAATTTTGCCATGGTTGTTGTAGTTGATCCAAGCATGCTATAAACTTGTTATTGCCATGGTTAGCTTCTTGAACATGCCATCTTGCTGATGCTATGCTTACCTTGTCATGCAATGCCTTGTGTTGAGTGAATCGAGCTCGCAAAGATGCCTTCATAATTCTGTTATGCCATGCTCAGTTTTATGCCAAATCTGAATCTGTTAACGGAACTTGCTATGTTTACATGGGTGCCATAATATCTACTGTGCCTTTTTTCTTATGGTCAGTAAGGGACTTTTGTTCTATGCATTTAGTAGATTAATGCCATGCCTTGTATTGCTCTGATAAATTCCCGTAGCATGTTGTTTGCTTGCTCTAAACATTGCTTCCTGATGTTAATTCCTGGCATGTTAGTATTTTCACAAAGTCTGTGAAGCCGATATCTTTTGCACTTTTTCCATGCATGTTTGAACCTGCTCTTGTGTGATTTAGCTGTAGCTCAGTGTACATATTTTGTCAAGCACCTTGAGTAGATCACTGCCAAGTGCTTTGTTGCTATGTTGGAGTGCAGTAGCTTAGTTTCTTGTTGCATTCTAGATGGCATCGTGATGTTAATCGCAGAATTGTGCCATTCTTATTTTGCTTGCCATTTGCAAACCGTGCATCCGATTTCGGTTATCTTTATATAGATTTCGACCGAAATCATCTCATCTTTCCAGCGGCACACTTGGTTTGCCAAGTTGAGGCCTGGTTCAATCTATCCCTTCCGAAGCACGCATATGCATTACATATCACATCTCGCATATCGTGCCATGTTTTGCATCATGTTGTTTGTGCATTGCACCGTGATTGATTGTTGGTCCTTTGCTTGTATTCTTGCTTTGGGTAGAGCCAGGAGACGAGTACGTGATCGAGGAACCCGTTGAGTACGCTTACGAGGATCAAGCTTTCGTCAACTCGGAGAACTTTGCAGGCAAGATGACCATACCCTCGAAATCACTTCTATCTTTGCTTGCTAGTTGTTCGCTCTTTTGCTATGCCGCGATACCTACCACTTGCTATATCATGCCTCCCATATTGCCATGTCAAGTCTCTAACCCACCTTTCCTAGCAAACCGTTGTTTGGCTATGTTACGCTTTGCTCAGCCCCTCTTATAGTGTTGTGAGTTGCAGGTGGAGATGAAGTTTTGTTCCATGTTGGAACATGGATATTCTTGGGATATCATTACTATATCTTGTTTACTTTAATGCATATATATACTTGTAAAGGGTGGAAGGCTCGAGCCTTATGCCTGGTGTTTTGTTCCACTCTTGCCGCCCTAGTTTCCGTCATACCGGTGTTATGTTCCTTGATTTTGCGTTCCTTATGCGGTTGGGTGTTATGGGAACGCCTTGATAGTTCGCCTTGAATAAAGCTCCTCCAGCAAGGCCCAACCTTGGTTTTACCATTTGCCAACTAAGCCTTTTTCCCTTCGGTTCTGGAGACTCAAGGGTCATCTTTATTTTAAACCCCCCGGGTCAGTGCTCCTCTGAGTGTTGGTCTGAAATGGGCAACCTGCGGGGCCACCTCGAGCCAACTCGAGGGTTGGTTTTACTCATAGCTTAACCTATCCGGTGTGCCCTGTGAACAAGATACATGCGACTCCTATCGGGATTTGTCGGCACATTGGGCGGCTTTGCTAGTCTTGTTTTACCATTGTCGAAATGTCTTGTAACCGGGATTCCGAGACTGATCGGGTGACACCCCTGCAGGGTTTTGAACTTTTGAAAGACGTGCCCGATGTTATGGGCAGATGGGAATTTGTTTATGTCCGGTTGTAGAGAACTTGACACTTAACTTACTTAAAATGAATCAACCGCGTGTGTAGCCGTGATGGTCTCTTTTCGGCGGAGTCCGGGAAGAGAACACGGTCTCGTGTTATGCTTGAACATAAGTAGCTTCAGGATCACTTCTTGATCATTATTAGCTTCTCGACCATGCTTTGCTTCTCTTCTCGCTCTCTTTTGCGTAAGTTAGCCACCATATATGCTAGTGCTTGCTGCAGCTCCACCTCACTACTTTTCCTACCAATAAGCTTAAATAGTTTTGATCGCGAGGGTATGAGATTGCTAAGTCCCCGTGACTCACATATACTTCCAAAATAGACGCAGGTGCCGATGATGCCAGTGCAGGGGACGTTACTGAACTCAAGTGGGAGTTCGACGAGGATTCGGGCCGTTACTACATTCTTTTCCGGATGATCAGTAGAGGAGCCCAGTTGGGACGATCGGGGATCTAGCATTTGGGGTTGTCTTTCTTTATTTTGGTACCATAGACAGACCTTGATTGTATTCTGGATGATGTATGATATATTTATGTATTCTATGAAGTGGCGATTGTAAGCCCACTCTTTATCCCTTTCTTATTCAGTACATGGGATGTGTAAAGATTACCACTCTTGCGACATGCCTACCATGCGATTATGCCTCTAAGTCGTGCTCCGACACATGGGAGATGTAGCCGCATCGTGGGTGTTACATCACACAATATCTAATAAAGTACAATTATGATGTTTGGACACACCATTACGATGTGGTGTTCCAGGTGGTGTGAGTTGTGAAACTATTCCACATTGTTTCAAATGAAGACCAAACTCGTCACTCATATATTCGCCTCCATGATCTGATCGTAAAAACTTTATTTTCTTGTTATGATGATTTTCGACTTCACTCTGAAATTCTTTGAACTTTTCAAAAAAATTCAAACTTATGTTTCATCAAGTAGATATACCCATATGTGCTTAAATCATCTGTGAAGGTCAGAAAATAACAATAGCCGCCGCGAGCCTCAACACTCATTAGACCGCATACATCAGTATGTATTATTTCCAATAAGTCGGTGGCTCGCTCCATTGTTCCGGAGAACGGAGTCTTAGTTGTCTTGCCCATGAGGCATGGTTCGCAAGCATCAAGTGATTCATAATCAAATGATTCCGAAAGCCAATCAGCATGGAGTTTCTTCATGCGCTTTACACCAATATGACCTAAACGGCAGTGCCACAAATAAGCTGCACTATCATTATTAACTTTGCTTCTTTTTGCATCAATATTATGAATATGTGTATCACCACGATGGAGATTCAACAAAAATAGACCACTCATCAAGGGTCATGACCATAAAATATATTACTCATATAAATAGAACAACCATTATTCTCTGATTTAAATGAATAACTGTCTCGCATCAAACAAGATCCAGATATAATGTCCATGCTCAACGCTGGCACCAAATAACAATTATTTAGGTCTAAAACTAATCCCGAAGGTAGATGTAGAGGTAGCATGTCAACGGCGATCACATTGACCTTGGAACCATTTCCGACGCGCATCGTCACCTCGTCATTAGCCAATATTCATTTAATCCATAGCCCCTGTTTCAAGTTGCAAATATGAGTAACAGAACCAGTATCAAATACCCAGGCGCTACTACGAGCGTTAGTAAGGTACACATCAATAACATGTATATCAAATATACCTTTGCCCTTTTTCTTATCCGCCAAATAATTGGGGCAGTTCCACTTCCAGTGACCAGTACCTTTGTAGTAGAAGCACTCAGTTTCATGCTTAGGTCTAGACTTGGGCTTCTTCCCAGGAGCAGCAACTTGCTTGCTATTCTTCTTGAACTTACCCTTCTTCCCTTTGCCCTTTTTCTTGAAACTAGTGGTCTTGTTAACCATCAACACTTGATGCTCTTTCTTGATTTCAACCTCTGCAGCTATGAGCATTGCGAAGAGCTCAGGAATCGTCTTGTTCATCCCTTGCATATTATAGTTCATCACAAAGACTTTATAGCTTCGTGGAAGTGATTAAAGAACTCTATCAATGACACTATCATCAGGAAGATTAACTCTCCGCTGAGTCAAGTGTGTCGGCGTTCTAGGAACGGGGGTCCCCAGACTTGCCTGCCTGCGGCCTGCGGCGTGGCTCAAGTGGGGGCCCAACACAGCCCATCTTCATCAACCCAAGACTCAAGACCCTCGCGAGGGGCAAAGCCTCGCGAGGCGGACGACACGGCGCATCCTTAGGAGAAGCCTCATCAGGCTGGCTCGCGAGGAGGAGGAGACATCAAGGCGGGGTACCTCGCAAGGTGCCCATGACGTGAGCCATGACGACCAGGGGCGCGAGGCGGGCGCCAGCGCGCGCAACGTCCTCCTTTCCTCTTTGGTACAAAGGGGACAAGCGCAGCCGCGGAGTACCGAGGCATCAGGTAAAGGTTGCCACTTTGGTGCAACGAGACCAGGACCAGGAGGACTACGAGACGGAGGTCACCATGGAGCCCAGCACGGCGTCATCACCAGAGCCTTTGGCAGGCGAAGACTGCTTTTGTCAGGATAAGTGTACTCGCTGTTTCCCTTCAAATTAGCCCGCCATTGTTGGATCCCTTCCCGCTCAATATTTGGGAAGAGGACTAGGGCCTCTATAAATAGGACTAGCCACCCACATAGCAAGGGGTTCGCTCAGTTTGAGATTGGTAGGGGTTCGATCAGTTTGAGATTGGTAGGAAGCAGAGAGAGAGAGAGAAGGGAGACTGAACTCCTCCTAGTGGTTCATCACCCCAGCCAAGAACAGACCCTCGCGAGGCCATTCTTCCCTGTATTGTTCATCATCACCAGCCCCAAGAGGCAATCCACAAACCACACACTGGAGTAGGGTATTACACTGCATCGGTGGCCCGAACCAGTATAAATCTTGTGTCTCTTGTGCAGTTCTTTTAGTAGTTTAGATCGTTGCGAGACGGTGAGGTTGAAGGCGCAATCTCCGCGCGCACCCCAGTGTTTGAACCTTAAGGGTCTGCCGGAACCCGAAATCCGACATTTGGCGCGCCAGGTAGGGGTGCGCCGGAATTTGTCTTCCGCCGCTCCGTGCCCCATCAGGCCTTCATCACCATGCCCGGCGACCAGGAGGGCAACCCCGACCCGTGGGCTGCGTGGCCCAAACGCGCGGAACCGCTCGCCTCGGGCGGCCCTGCGCCCCAGGCAGCTCGCAGTCCGCAGGGCGCTGCGGGCCGCGGGCGACGCGGAGAGACTTCAGCAACTCTTACGCTGCGGCAGGCTCGGTCAGCAGCAAGGGCCTCCAATCACGCCACGACAACGACACCGTACGCCTGCCGAGAGCAGGCGAACTCGAGGGCCGTGCTCACGGTGGCCCGAGAGCTGCTGCGGTGCAGGCTGCTGGAGGGCGGCCACGACATACTACTGGAGCGGGTGGCCGAGCTCCTGGGCTTCGCCGCTTCGGGGGCTCACCCCTTCTCCACCCAGCTCCCATCTCAAGCCCAGGGCGACCCGCACGGGGGCTCCACGCGAGCCCCAAGGCTACTCCGACGCCAGTGAAGCAGTCAGCACCGGATCGGTGGTGGCGCTGCCCCCGCCGCCGGCCCGCGAAGAAGAGGGACACAACGCGACCCGTGGCCCCGGAGGACGGCCGCGTTGGCACCCCGCAGCTGGCGTGGCAGGCGGGACCGCATGGCATGCGGGGAATCACGGCATGGCATATGGGATGACGACGACGGAGGAGTACGTGCCCCTCATGATGGACCAAGGGCACCCTCACGAGGACGAACAAGGCTCGCTCCTCGGCCCAAGCTGGGGGGATGAGGCAATGGAGGCTGAGCCTTTCCGGGAGCCCATGGACGAGCCCGCTGGCCACGCTGGAGGCAACGATCATCGGGCGCCGCTAACTCTTCAGGGGCAGGTATACGCTAACCGTGGATCGCAGGAGGTGCAGGTCGCCGCAGCAAGCGGCTGCCCCGCTCCTACAGTCTCCCACCCCTCAGGAGGAAGGTGCAGGGGGCTGCAGGGGAGGGGCCGGAATCCGACGTCACCACCGCGGCGTTCGGAGCAAGGCGTTCTCAGGAGGTAGGCCCTCTGCTGGGGAGGTGCCTCAGGGCCTACCCCTGGCAGAGGACCCGTGGTCATCGGGGGAACCGCTGGCGACCGCTCTACCCCATCGGGCGGCGTCCTGGATTCCGGTCGTTGCTGATGGCACTATACGCTAACCATGGATCGCAGGAGGTGCAGGTCGCCGCAGCAAGCGGCTGCCCCGCTCCTACAGTCTCCCACCCCTCAGGAGGAGGTGCAGGGGGCTGCAGGGGAGGGGCCAGAATCCGACATCACCACCGCGGCGTTTCGGAGGCAAGGCGTTCTCAGGAGGTAGGCCTCTGCTGGGGAGGTGCCTCAGGGCCTACCCCTGGGCAGAGGACCCGTGGTCATCGGGGAACGCTGGCGACCGCTCTACCCCATCGGGCGGCGTCTGGGTTCCGGTCGTTGCTGATGGCACTAGAGTGTGGCGCAAGGCGGGGCCCTCGTCTGGCGATATGAAGCAAGGCCAGGACTGTGAAGAAGGCCCAGTGCCTGTGAAGCTCGCCGCCCGTGACACTCTCACGTAATAATGAGTGGGGCTGTACACGCCCGAGTCTCAGGGGTGCGGCCTCCAGGCCCCTGGGGCTCCCTCCCACGCCAGTGGCAGCACTTAGCTCCGCGCTGGTGAGAAGACGTCCAAGACTAGATTAGGTGCCGGACGCGGCTTTTTGTCTGGCCTTTTGTTGCCTTTTTCCCTTTGGCTGTAGCTTTTCTCTCTGGATTTAGTTGGATTCGAATTTGAGTTTGCGTGTGTTCGGGGAAGGGGTGCTTATTTCGCTCGAGCCATTTCTCGCGTTCTGGTTCCGCTTCACCATAGCTGCCTCCCTCGCCGAGCCCCTCGCGAGTCGGGTAGGCCAGGCTCGTGCGCAGCCCGGGCTGCCGCGTTGCTCCCTCGGGAGGATTTTCGGATGACCTGCGAAGGTTGTCCTTGCTCGGAAAAGGCCCAGAGCCTGTGAAGCAAGGCGAGTGCCTGTGAAGCTCTCGCGCTCGAGGAAAAGGCCCAGAGCCTGTGAAGCAAGGCGAGTGCCTGTGAAGCTCTCGTGCTCGAGGAAAAGGCCCAGAGCCCTGTGAAGTAAGGCGAGTGCCTGTGAAGTCATTGCACTCGGGAGAAGGCCTAGAGCCTGCGGAGAAGGCCAACGCCTGCGAAGTTCCTCATCAAGCAACGATCTCACATCCTGAGGACTCAACCAGAGAGCACCCGAGGCGTCGCGCCCTCCCACAGGCCGCATCGGGGCTAGCGTGGGGCAAAGGTAAACCAGCCCGCCGTCAGGCGCGCGCGCAATTTGGTTACTACTGATGCGATGGACACAGGTTTTTACATGAGGGGCTTCCCCTCCCAAAATGCTCTCACAAGCGATCAGGTCAAACGCCTGAGTTCTATTCGTGCAGGGCAAAAAAGACAGGAGCAATGCACACTCAGTCGGACCAATCCCCCAATGCGTCCCCGAAAGCACCTCCCAAGCCTTCGCTGGGGTCGCCAAGCTCGCCACCGCCGTCTGCGCCGCCGCCATTGGAGTCAGGGCCGCTCGCCGCGCCGTCCTCGTCAGCACCCATGATCACGCCGTCGTCGTCCGAAGCGAAGGCCCTGACAAGGGCGTCCACGTTGTCTTCCACCCAACGCGCCAGGTCATCCCGGACGGCCTGGGGGACTGGGGCGATGACAGTGTCAAAATCGAAGCGGGGATCCATGTTCTTGAGGTGGCTGAAGACACGGGAAAGGGCGCGCTTGAGCAAGGCACGGCTCCTCTCCTCCACCAACCTGTCGGCCCTGACCGACCGTGCCTCCAGCTGCGTCACCACGGCGGTGAAGAACTGCAGATTACCGGCATAATTGATCGTGCGTAGCTCGCCGACGGACGCCTGCAGATGTTGCCCAAGGCCACGTTAGCCCTCTCCCTGAGCATGGTGAGCATGGGGCGGTGCGCATGCTCCAGGAGTCGCCGCTGGCGTATTTCGTCGGTGTTCTGGCGCTCAACGGCCTCGGCCTTTTCCACCCGCTGGCGGAGACGGAGCACCTCAGCTTGGGAGGCGGCCAACTCCTTCCGCGCTGCCTCGAGGGCGGCCTGGGAGGCGTCGGCCCGCTGCATCGCCTCATCCCGTTGGGCCCGCAGGGCTGCGGTTCTGCCTTCGGCTTCGACCTGGATCATCCCTAGCTTCCCCTCGAACTCACGCACGAGGCCTTGGCGTGCCGTCGCCACCCGACGACAGACCTCCTCCAGGACACGCGCTTCCCGTGCGGCGATATCGTCTTCCTCCTGCGTCACCAGGCGCTCCCTCGTCTCCAGCCGCTTGAATTCACGGGTGTGTTCTGCGGCCTCCAGCACCAACTCTTCCTCGCGCTCTCGCGCTTCTGGATCTCAACTGGGTCACCAGAAGCCACCCCCATCGACACAAGGGCTGCCGCGCGCAGCTCCGTTTGCTCCTCCAGAGAGTGGCATCAGGCCAGGAGCTCGCGAGCCCGCTCCTCTGCTGCCTCTTGCCGCCCGTCAGCTCTCCGGGCCTCCTCGATGGCCTGGGAGCGGGCCACTCGAGAGGCCTCCAGCGACGCCTTCGCCTCTTCATCATCAAGGTCACGCTGACGACGCGCGAGGGTGACGGCGGCCTCCAGCTCACGCCTCCCTACGGCCCGGCGCAGGCCCTCGGCCTCTAGGCGAGCGTCTTCATCGGCAAGCTCTTCCCCAAGCAAGTCTACCGTGTCGGTCGCTTGTCGAAGGAACCCCTGGCAGCAAGCGCGGCGCTCCCGGGCGCGCTCAAGCACATCTTCTACACCATCGCCCGCCCCAAAAAAGCGCCGAGGGCTGCGAGTCATCGTTCCTCCTCCGGGCAGGGGGCTGGGGGCTGGCGCCCTCACGGCGGCCGGACGCGCCACATTAGAGGCCTGACCAAGGGCCAGCCCGCCTCTAGATGAAGGGTGCAGGAGGCGCCTCAACCAGTCGCAGTCCAAGACCATACGGGAGGCACCCGGCAGACTGGCTACCCCCCGAGAAGGCCCGCGAAGGAGAAGCGCAGGGAATGGAGGGCCGCGGCGCACCTCGGGATGATCCGCCCCATCAGACGCCCTCACCACGAGGGCAGAGCTGCTCGGAGCACTTGAGGATGGCAGAGGAGGCGGAGCCAAGGGGGGCGGTGCCTTGGCAACTTCCGTGATCTCAGTCGGAAGGGGCCTGCAGAACAAGGATCAGTGAGAGCAACAAGGGGATCAGGAGCCAGAAAGGGAAAAGACTCACTCATCAGTGGCGATGTACTTCCGGCGCTTCAACACGCGACAAGGGGAGTCATCACCCAGGGCCTCCCTCTTCCTCCGGAGGGCCTCAAAGTCCACGCGGAAGCGGCCCAAGAGAAGAGCGCAAGGATCAACCTGCCGCGAGGATGAAGCATCAGAACGGTCCGCGTCAAGAGCGCCCGCCTGGCGCATTCCGTCCATCACCTCGCCAGAGGGCGCGGCTGGGGCCTCCAAGGCCTCAGCCCCGGGCGCTGGGAGCTGCTGCCTGCCACCTTCAACCGCAGCAGTACGGACCTCAGGAGCTGCCCCCTCGCGAGCGGCACCCGGCGCTGCCACCTCCTCAGGAGCCCCCTCGGCCTCAGGCGCCTCCTGCTTCCCTGCTCCACCACTTGAGGAGGAGTCGCCTTGGCCGATTGGGAGGGGAGTCACCACTACAGGGTTCTCATGAGGTCCTTGGAGGCCGGTGGGGCGCAGCCCCCACTCATCAAAGATGGGCATCTGCTTCACGAAGTCAGCCTTGCTCTGGTAGAGATATAGCAAGGCCCCTCCCTGCCGGATGTTGCCAGGGTTGAGGTCCCCGGCCAAGGTCAAGAGCGTCGACTTCAGCGCCGCAGGAGCTAGGTCTTCTTCCTGGAGCCTCATGTCATCCTCGCGCCCACGGAAGGCCCACATTCGGCGAGAGTGGCGCTGCAGGGGAGCGACGCGGCACAACAGAAACTCCTTCACCACTTTGGGCGCTGTCACACCGAGCTTCCTCAGGAGCGCGAAGCGGGGCCAGACGAAGACGAGCCGGGGGTTCTTCAGCGTCTCCTGGCCCCAACCCGAATTGGGAACAGCTGGCGAGGTCGGCTCCGATAGCAGGGGGCTGGGCACCCCTGCGTCCACGAACAACCACCGCTTGCGGAACCCGGCCGTGGGCTGGGGGAGTCTGAAGTCAATCCCAGAGGCCTCGGTCTCAGGCTCGGCAGCGAAGCTTGAGCACGCCCAGCGCTGGGAGGGGTCAATAAGACGCAGCGAGAAGAAGTGACGCAGCAAGGCAACCAAAGGAGGGATGCCCACCATGGCTTCGCAAACGAAGGCGAAGACCAAAAGGAGGGTGATGGACTCAGGACTTAGATGCATCAACTGGATCTGATAATGGGAAAGCACGGCATTGAAGAAATCGGAGAAGGGGGGAACCAGACCTGCCCACAAGGCGTCGGTAAAACATGGGACCTCGGTTGCTGTCCTGTTCATGGAGAAGTGGGACACAGGCCAGGCAGTCGTCCTCCCACACTCATTGAAGATGGAGGCCAGGGCCAAGCCGTCCCTGCCCAGGCACTCTTGGTTCAGCACGGTCGACTGGCCGACGACGGGGGCCGCCGATGGCGGCGCACAAGACGAAGGCATGGGATTCTCCTCTCTCTCCTTCCTCATCGGAGTCATGGCGATGGGAAGGAGGGGGAAGATTCGAGATTGGATTGAAGGTGGGAGCAGGCGTTCGAAGGAAGGAAGAACAGGGGACGCCCGAGCAACAGGAAGGGGAGCGGCTGTGTACAAATACTAGTCCGCCTAGCAAGGCACACAATAAGGAAGCGTGGGGGAACGGTGCCGCCCACGTCCAATCAACCGCCACGCGGCACCCAAGGCCGCAGGATGTTAGGGCCCGCGGCGCTTCGCCCTTGCCCTTCCGCCTCTCGGCACGGCCAAGTCCAGGCGCGCCTTGGGCCCGGGGGCTACTGTCGGCGTTCTGGGAACGGGGGTCCCCAGACTTGCCTGTCTGCGGCCTGCGGCGTGGCTCAAGTGGGGGCCCAACACGGCCCATCTTCATCAACCCAAGACTCAAGACCCTCGCGAGGGGCCAAGCCTCGCGAGGCGGACGACATGACGCATCCTCAGGAGAAGCCTCATCAGGCTGGTTCGCGAGGAGAAGACATCAAGGCGGGGTACCTCGCGAGGTGCCCATGACGTGAGCCATGACGACCAGGGGCGCCAGGCGGGCGCCAGCGCGCGCAGCGTCCTCCTTTCCTCTTTGGTGCAAAGGGGACAAGCGCAGCCGCGGAGTACCGAGGCATCAGGCAAAGGTTGCCACTTCCGTGCAACGAGACCAGGACCAGGAGGACTATGAGACGGAGGTCACCATGGAGCCCAGCACGGCGTCATCACCAGAGCCTTTGGCAGGCGAAGACTGCTTTTGTTAGGATAAGTGTACTCGCTGTCCCCCTTCAAATTAGCCCGCCATTGTTGGATCCCTTCCCGCTCAATATTTGGGAAGAGGACCAGGGCCTCTATAAATAGGACTAGCCACCCACATAGCAAGGGGTTCGATCAGTTTGAGATTGGTAGGGGTTCGATCAGTTTGAGATTGGTAGGAAGCAGAGAGAGAGAGAGAAGGGAGACTGAACTCCTCCTAGCGGTTCATCACCCCAGCCAAGAACAGACCCTCGCGAGGCCGTTCTTCCCTGTATTGTTCATCATCACCAGCCCCAAGAGGCAATCCACAAACCACACACTGGAGTAGGGTATTACACCGCATCGGTGGCCTGAACCAGTATAACTCTTGTGTCTCTTGCGCAGTTCTTTTAGTAGTTTAGATCCTTGCGAGACGGTGAGGTTGAAGGCGTAATCTCCGCGCGCACCCCAGTGTTCGAACCTTAAGGGTCTGCCGGAACCCGAAATCCGACAAAGTGCTTGTGGTACCCAGACATTCTGAGTATGTGTTCACTGATAGAACTATTCTCCTCCATTTTGCTGCTATAGGACTTGTTGGATACTTCATATTTCTCAACTCGGGCATTTGCTTGAAATATTAACTTCAACTCCTGGAACATCTCATATGCTCCATGATGTTCAAAACGACTTTGAAGTCACGATTCTAAGATATAAAGCATGGCACACTGAACTATCGAGTAGTCATCAGATTTAGCTTGCCCGACGTTCATAACGTCCGGAGTTGCTCCTGCAGCAGGCCTCGCACCTAGCGGTGCATCAAGGACATGATTCTTCTGTGCACAAATGATGATAATCCTCAAGTTACGGACCCAGACCGTGTATTTCTACCATCATATTTCAACTTAGCTTTCTCTAGGAACGCATTAAAATTCAAGGGAACATTAGCACGGGCCATTTATCTACAACATAGATATGCAAAAACTATCGGGACTAAGTTCATAATAAATTCAAGTTCAGTTAATCATATTACTTAAGAACTCCCACTTAGATAGACATCCCTCGAGTCATCTAAATGATCACGTAATCCATATCAACTAAACCATGTCCGATCATCACGTGAGATGGAGTAGTTATCAATGGTGAAAATCTCTACACTATAAAAAAATACACTTCCGTGATGATACGTGTTTGTCATAGTAGGTCACGTTTTCTGTCATGCATGTACATCCATGACGATTTTATGACAGACCTGTGTTGTCGTAGAAGTGTTCCATGACATTACCAAAATTATCATCAGGGAAGTGTCCACTTCCATGACGATAAATCGTGCGTCATAGAAATGCTTTCGTCAAGTGTGACCGACATGTGGCATCCACCGTAACGGGTCGCCGTTAAGCTACCGGGTCCGGTTTTGGATCCGATAACACGTTAACAGCTCAGACCAATGGGGATTTTCCATGTGTAAAATTCTCATCGACCGGAGGAAACACGTGGTTGCTCCTTGGTGGGCCAGATCTCATCCGCCCATTGGAGGAGACATGCTTATGATACGTCGACACGTGGTGGGGCCCAACAGAGGCCCATATAGGTTAAAAAGGCCGGCCCAGTCAAAGGCACGTAGGACTTACTCACGTACTAGTGGGCCTACCCAATAACGGCCTCTTTAATAAAGGCCCATTTACGGCCTGAAACAAGATCTGTCCCGTTAATTGTTCGCCGAATATTTGGGCCCAATTACGGCCCAGCGACTTTCGGCTTATTAGAGGCCCGATGTAGGCATGGGCCCATTTCAGCCTGCTGTGTCTTTCGACCCAGGAATGGGCCATGGGCCATATATGGTCCAACGCGACATCTGGCCCACTAACAGCACATGATAAATGTGGCAAAATTTCAACCCAACGTGACTTTGGGCCTATTAAAGGCTCATCGTATAATTCAGCCCGTTGATGCCAGTACTAAGCTTTCGGCCTCCTAAAGGCCCATGATATCAGTGGGCCAACTAAGGCCCGAGATATGTTTCGGCCTCGTAATGGCCCGTCATATAACTGGGCGAAAAAAAGGCCCGGTCTACTTTTCAGCCTGCTAAAGGCCCGTCGACGACTAGTGAAAATTGAGGCCCAACATGAATTTTGGCCTGCTAAAGGCCCATGGTTTCTTCTGGGCCTTAACAGGACAGCAGAATATTCAGCCTGTTACTAGCCCAATGCTACATGGGCCAAACTAAGCGTTGGGTTCACAAAAGGCCCAACTAAAATTTGGGCCGAATATAGGCCGGAGTAAGTTGTGGGCCTGGAGCAAAGGGCGAAGGCCCCAATGGCCATTCGGGCCAAAGAAAGATGCAGGCCGGCTCAATTGTGGCCTGCTAAAAACCAGGCCCGTTAGAGGCGAATGTTTCGGCCGGGTAGACTACATCAGATTTTTTTCTCAGATAGGAAATGATGGCAGTAACTAGTAGGAATTAAGAACAAACCTACTTTATACAATAAAGAAATTATGATATAGTAACTTAAAATAAAACCTACACTATACAATAAAGGATTTATGGTATATTACATCCACTAGGCATCGAAGTTCGCCACCAGTGATCATAAAGTGCAACGAAGAAGAAGATTACAAAAACTAGGCACCACTACAGCGTAACAAAATAATACTGAACCGAGACCACTTCCAAGACGGTTCAAGAAAGGTTAGCCTTGTGCGGGAACTACTGCGCAAGCTTCTGAGCAAGACTATGAGACTGGCCTAGCTTGTCGGTCATAGCTTCTAGGTGTAGCTGTTTAGCAATGAGGTTCTCATTGGTGTTCTCCGCAATCTTTCTTAGAGATGGGACTTCAAGTCGAAGTTGAGTTGCAGAATGCCTTTCTGTGTAGCGACCCGACCCGAATGGATCAAGTCTACTGTGCTTCGGTGTCATCCCTGGATCAGTAATGCTGACACCACACAGTACTTTGAAGGATTTATAGCAGAGTGGCAATCACACACTTATTACATCGAAGTCTCAAAGAGAACTTATTACAATAAATATGGCTTAAGGCCATCTAATAACGATAACAGCGGAAGGCTTGGAAGATAAATGGGTCCATCAACTCCAACGGCATGACTGAGTATAGAACCACGACCTAAAACACCTTACTCATCGTCTGAAAAGTCTGCAACATGAAAGTTGCAGCCCGAAAACGGGTCAGCACATGGAATATGCTGGCAAGATAACACATAGAGAGTAATGAACAGCAATGAGCTATACTATATGCAAGTATGGCTGGTGGAAAGCTCTATGTTTACAGTTTTGCGTAAAGCCAGTTTTTCCCTACTGCAAAGGAATAAATTTATTTAACTATCATGGTAGTTGAACATCGAGAATGGTTGACAGCATTCCGATCCCAATTAAGTGAACAATTAAAACCCAACAATATTAATTAGAAGTAACATGATGAGATTCACACGATATTCAAGTACTAGATACTCAAGTTGTCCATAACCGGGGACACGACTAATCATGATTAGTTTGTTACACTCTGCAGAGGTTTGCGCACTTTTCCCCACAAGACTTGATCGCCTCCGTTTGTTTTCTCGCACTACACGGTGTTTGAGAAACGGATGACCGAGACATAGTCTTTCGGAAGCGCTAGCACCTTAGTCCGGGTAGACCGTACCACCTACATCCCCTACATCTGCTAGTCTACCACTGTAAGAGTTCGCACGACTTAGTCAACTATGCCAGAGCCCATAATGGCTTGTGGCTGCACACGGAAGTTACTAGCATGAAGGATCTTATGATCCCTTTGAGCCTGGGTGGCGGTCCAAAATAAAACAAGCAAGTCCTGATAGAAACCAGGTGCCTCAATCCACCCAGATGTGTGTTTAAGTTGCCACCTTAGATAAACCATTAATTAACAATACTCACATCTGTCATGGTTATCACTCACCCAATCCACGTCTACTAGCATAGCATGGCATAATAAGCAAACGTAGAAGTAACTCCCAAAGGTTTCATAATAATACAGGTAATAGGTACTACCTCATCTACTTCCCATCCCACAATTTAATTAGATCCTAATCACGCAATGTGTGAGGATTGATCTAATGCAATAAAACTGGGTTGTAGAAAAGGTATGATCAAAGTGTTACTTGCCTTGCTGATGATCCGCGAGACCTAGGGATTCGAAGTAACAGGCGGCGCAATCCGGGTGATCTATCGCAGACAAACAACAAGCACACAATAAGTACTCATCTAATACACAGGTAAAACTCGAACGAGAGAACGAACCAGAAAGTTCAACTTAAGAACTCTGGTTGCAAAGAAAGAACGAACCGAACAAAGCAACGGAGAACAAACGGCGGAAGAAAACAACTCGGTTCTAGCAAGTTGAAACTAGGTCAAATTTTACCGTAGCAAAAACTTGTTTAAGTTGATTAGATGGAACGGCGGTTTCGAAACGAAACTCCAGGCGCTTGAATCACCTGATTCCGTTAAACGAGCGAGAAGATAAACTAGAACGAAGATCGGATCTGAGATCGCGATCAGAAAATCGCGGAATAAATCCGACGAGAAAGAAAAAACGAACGGTTGAAAGAACGGACGTTCGTTAACCGGGAATAACCGGTGATCACGTTCGTTAAGACG
Source organism: Triticum urartu (assembly GCF_003073215.2). NCBI lineage: Eukaryota > Viridiplantae > Streptophyta > Magnoliopsida > Poales > Poaceae > Triticum > Triticum urartu. The sequence goes on along the minus strand of NC_053024.1, from coordinate 340,700,346 downwards.
AACGGTCCGGCGAACGCTCGCTAAACAACTAAACCGAAGAAAAACGAAAAACTGATCTAGGGTTTCGGAAAAAACCGAAACAAAGAACCGAAAAATAAAACCGGAAAAGGAAAAGAAAAAGAACTGGAACGGTTTTCTAGAAAAAAACCGAACCGAGGAAAAGAAGAGGCGGCACGGCTACCTCCGGCGAGGCTCCGGCGAGGGGCTCCGGCGGCGGGGCGGCGGCAGCGGCGGTGCTAGGCGGCGGCGGCAGGGAGGCGGCGGGGCTGCGCGCGGGCGGCGGCGGCGCAAGGCGCGGGCGGCGGCGCGGCTAGAGGCGGCGGGGCTGCGGCTTGGGGTGGAGAGGGGGGGGCTTGGGTATTTATATAGGTGGGGGGGTCTTGCTTGGGGGAGGGGCAAGGGGCAAGGGCGGCGGCGGCCTGAGTCCTTCTAGGACTCGGCTTGTGCGGCGGGGCAGGCTGGCGCGCGCGGCTAGGCCTGGCCGGCTGGGCCTTGGCCGGCTGGGCCTAGCAGGATTTTTTTTTAAAATCGGTTACGCGCGCAGAAAAACAAAAGAAAGAAAATCTAAACGAACTCCGAAATTTCTAAAGTAAATTTTCCCCGACTCCTAAAAATGAGTCGAACAAAATGAACTTTTCTCCGGGCCTAAAATGCAATTTTTGAAAACACGCATTTTTCCCTATCCAAATAAAATGCAAAAGAACACCGGAGAACAAAATTTGATTTATTCATTAAATCTTCATTTTTCCTAAATTGGGAAAAGTCATATTATTTCCCTCTCTCATATTTTGGTATTGGAAAAATAATTGAAGATGAAATATATAAATCAAATGATCCTCTTTTCAAAATTTGAGAAAACTCAAATATGAAAATAACGAAATCTCCAACTCTCTCCGAGGGTCCTTGAGTTGCGTGAAATTTCTAGGATCAACCAAAATGCAAGAAAATATGATATGCATGATGATCTAATGTATAATATTCCAAATTGAAAATTTGGGATGTTACAAACCTACCCCCCTTAAGATGAATCTCGCCCTCAAGATTCGGGTTGGCTAGAAAATAGGTGAGGGTGGTCCTTGAGAAAATCTTCTTCTCTCTCCCAGGTGGCTTCATCCTCTGAGTGGTGGTTCCATCGAACTTTGCAAAACTTGATAACCTTGCTGCGAGTAACTCTGCTAGCATAATCGAGAATCTTGACTAGTTTCTCCTCATACGTTAGGTCGTCCTTCAACTGAATCGCTTCAAGCGGCACGGTATCTCTTAGTGGTACCTCCGCCATCTCGACGTGACATTTCTTCAGCTGAGAAACATGGAATACATCATGAACTCCTGACAGTCCCTCTGGCAATTCCAACTTATAAGCGACTTCTCCCATACGTTGCAAAATCTTATATGGTCCAACGAAACGCGGTGCTAATTTTCCCTTAAATCCAAAGCGCGTAACTCCTCGAAGTGGGGATACTCGAAGATACACTCTGTCTCCAGTTTCGTAAACTGTCTCCTTGTGTTTAGAATCTGCGTAGCTCTTCTGCCTGGACTGGGCTACCTTGAGCCTATCGCGAATCAACTTAACTTTCCGTTCAGACTCCTTAATCAAATCTGGTCCAAAGAATTGACGGTCTCCAACTTCGTCCCATGACAACGGTGTCCTGCACCTCCTTCCGTATAAAGCTTCGAAAGGTGCCATTTTTCAAACTGGTTTGGTAACTGTTGTTATAAGAAAACTCCGCATACGGCAAGTTATCGTCCCATCTAGATCCATAATCTAGTGCACAAGCTCTCAGCATATCTTCCAAAATCTGATTGACTCTCTCGGTCTGTCCATCAGTCTGCGGATGAAAAGCTGTGCTGAACTCTAGTCTGGTTCCCAAAGTTTCATGCAACTGATTTCAAAACTTTGAGGTAAATTGGGTTCCTCTATCTGATACGATACTTCTCGGAACTCCATGCAAACAAATGATCCTAGTCATGTATATCTTTGCCAACTTAGCACTGGTGTAAGTAGTCTTAACTGGAATGAAATGTGCTACCTTCGTCAAACGATCAACTACTACCCATATCGAGTCATAACCGGCCTTTGTCCTGGGTAGTCCTGTGATAAAATCCATGCCTATCTTATCCCACTTCCATTCGGGTATCGACAATTTTTGTAACAATCCGGCTGGCTTCTGATGTTCTGCCTTTGCTCTATGACACACATCACAAACTGCTACATATGCTGCAATATCCTTCTTCATTCCGGTCCACCAGAATGTTTCCTTCAAATCCAAATACATCTTGGTGTTTCCTGGGTGAATCGAATACGGTGAATCATGTGCCTCTTGCAGAATCAACTTCCTGAACTCTGGGTCATTGGGCACATAAATGCGGTCTTCAAACCATAGGGTATCGTGCTCGTCCTCACGAATCCTTTAGCTTTTCCTTTGCTCAGTTTCTCCTTTATAGAAGCAATCTCCTTGTTAGATTTCTGAGCCTCTCTAATTTTATCCATCAATGTTGACTGAATCTCCAATGCTGCTACATAGCCTCTCGGAACTATTTCCAAGCATAGCTCGCGAAGGTTTTCTGCTAACTCCTTTGGTATTTCTCCTGTCATTACCATATTGACATGGCTCTTACGGCTCAATGCGTCAGCTACTACATTAGCTTTTCCGGGATGGTAATGCAATCTCATATCATAATCCTTGATGAGTTCCAACCATCTCCTTTGTCTGAGGTTCAACTCCTTCTGCGTGAAAATGTACTTCAAACTCTTGTGATCCGTGTACACCTCAAAATGATTTCCAATGAGAAAATGTCTCCACGTCTTCAATGCATGCACTACGGCTGCTAACTCCAAATCATGCATGGCATAATTCAACTCATGTGGCTTCAGTTGTCGTGAAGCATACGAAACAACTCTCCCTTCCTGCATAAGTACTGCTCCAAGTCCTCGACGTGAAGCGTCGCAGTACACCTCATAATCCTTGGTCTGATCTGGCAATATCAACACTGGTGAGGTGACCAAGCGTTTCTTCAACTCCTGGAAACTAGCCTCACACTCCTCAGTCCATTTGAACTTAGTGTCCTTCTTCAACAATTCAGTCATAGGCTTCGCAATCTTTGAAAAGTTCTCAATAAATCTCCGGTAGTATCCTGCGAGTCCAAGAAAACTCCGGATCTCTCCAACCGTCGTTGGTGCTTCCCATTCGGTTACGGTCTCAACCTTTGTGGGGTCAACTGCTATCCCTTCTCCGGATATAACATGTCCAAGAAATCCAACTTCCTTTAACCAAAACTCACATTTGCTGAATTTGGCATATAACTGATGTTCCCTTAGTTTCTCCAAAACCAAACGCAAATGTTCCTTATGCTCCTCTTCATTCTTTGAATAGACCAAAATGTCATCAATGAACACTACGACGAACTTATCCAAAAACTCCATAAACACCTTGTTCATCAGGTTCATAAAATAGGCAGGTGCGTTAGTCAATCCAAATGACATAACGGTATACTCATACAGTCCATATCTTGTGGTGAATGCTGTCTTAGGTATGTCCTGTTCTCGAATCTTCAACTGGTGGTACCCTGATCGCAAATCGATCTTGGAAAACACTTTAGCTCCTTGCAATCGGTCAAACAGATCATTAATCATTGGTAGTGGGTACTTATTCTTGATGGTTACTTCGTTCAATCCTCGATAATCAACAACCATCCTTAATGATCCATCCTTCTTCTCCACTAGAAGTACGGGTGATCCCCAAGGTGAAGAACTTGGGCAAATGTAACCTTTCTCCAGTAACTCCTTAATCTAATTCTTAATTTCTACCAAATCCTTTGCTGGCATCCGGTATGGTCTCTTCGATATTGGGCCTGTGCCTGGCAATAACTCAATAAAAACTCAATGTCTCTATCCGGTGGCATGCCTGGCAACTCTTCTGGAAATACATCAGGAAAATCTTGTACCACTGGTACTTCCTCCTGCATGACTCCTGTTAGGCAATTTACTTGTGTCCTTTTTGGCATATGCCGGGATACATACTTGATCCTTCGTCCTTCTGGCGTGGTAAGCAAAATTGACTTACTAGCGCATTCAATGTTCCTTCATACTTTGATAACCAATCCATGCCTAATATCACATCCAATCCTTGAGATTCCAATACTATTAGGTCTGAGGGAAACACATAGTTACCAATCCTTAATGGTAACTGATCACACCATCGTCTAGCCATAAACTCCGCTCCTGGTGAGCTTACTAACATGGGTGACCTAAGGGCTTGGGTTGGCAGATTATATTTATCCACAAATCCCCTTGATATGTATGAATGCGATGCACCAGTGTCAAAAAGAACAAGTGCAGTAAATGACTTAACCAAAAACTTACCTATTACTGCATCAGGCTGATCTTCAACCTCCTCCACATTAACGTGGTTCACCTGTCCCCTGTTGAAAGGGTTCGGCTTCTTCCCCGAGCTTCCATTGCCATTTCCATTCTGGCATTCAGGACATTCATTGGCATAATGTCCGGTCTTGGAACACTTGAAACAGGTGACTTGACTCAGATCTCTCTTGGTTGGGGTTGATGGGATGGTCCAGTTCTGGCCGTTGCTTCCTCCATTCCCATTACCATTCTTGTGGCCATTATGGTTGTGCGAACTACCTCCTCCATGGGTATGCTGAAACTGAAATCCCGGTTTAGGGGTAAAACGGGGCTTCTGCTGGGCTCCAGAGTTATACTTCCCCTGTCCATACTTCCTCTTGCGGTTCTCAATCTGCTGTTGCTTCCCTTCAAACATGATGGCACGATCTACCAACTCCTGGTAGTTGTTGAAACTTGCTACCATCAACTGCATACTCAACTCATCATTTAGTCCTTCCAGAAACTTCTCCTGCTTAGTTGCATCCGTAGCAACGTCATCTGGGGCATAACGTGCTAACTTGCTGAAATCATCAACGTACTGGCCAACTGTCCTTCCTCCTTGGCGTAAGTTGCGAAACTCACGCTTCTTCACGGCCATAGCTCCTGTTGAAACATGGGCAGTGCGGAAAGCTTGCTGAAACTGATCCCATATGACGGTGTCAACTGGGATAAGTGGCTGTGAAATTCTCCCACCATGCTGCCGCAGGTCCGTCAAGCTGATGTGCGGCAAACTTCACTTTCTCACCATCTGTGCATCCTGCAGTGGTCAACTCCCTTCCTATCTTGCGGAGCCAATCATCTGCTACTATCGGCTCGGTGCTGCTGGAAAACACCGGCGGATTCAGCCTAAGGAAACGGGCTAAGTGGTCAACAGGGGTGGTGGTGGTGGGTTGTTGTTGTTCTGCTGGTTCTGGACTAACATCTGCATCAATTGATTCTGCTGCTGGATCAACTGAGTGAGTTCCGGTGGAAATCCATTGTCACGTCTCGGAGGCATCTGAGGGTTTAGAAAAGACGAGATTTAAGAATAGGGTGGGGTCTAAAGGGAAAACACTACCCCAATGCACATGAGCAAATGCACACAAAATCACTTCATTCAATCAAACAAGGGCATACAATCGATCTAACTATCGCAAAAGTGCTTGAACTATAATGTTTACATGGGGGAAATACTACTACTAATTGGTGGTCATCTAGAAATTTGAACCGGTGGAAGACTCCATGATGTCCACTCCGGCTTCGTCTTCAAAGGCGGGTTCACTTGGATCCGAATAGGTGTCGTCGATGATGATGTAGTTATCCGGACATGCGACGTACTCGTCTTCCTCCTTGGATGCTAATTTCCTCTTGAGTTCTTCAATCTCCTTCTTAAGATCGCAATTGTGCCTTGCTAGAGCTACGATCTCGTCCATGTAGTCCTTGCGTGTAGCCTTCAGTTCTCCTTCTAACTCGATGATCCTTGCCTTCGCATTCTTCAACTCTATCATGTCATTGCACATCTGGTTCTCGTGGCATCGAATGTGCTGGTTTAACTCCTGGATGAAAGCTGCAATGGATCTATCCTTCTTGGTGCTGACTAACTCCCATTGTTCATCTCGGCGTCCGCAAATCTGGTAGATAGTGTCCTTGAGGTCTTCTTGGTAAACTTCTCCAATGCGTCCTATGGTGATATGGGCTGCCATGCTCTTTCCCAGACTCCAGGTTGATGCATTGAAAACACTATCTATGGGCTTCGTGATTGGCGCGAATGTCCTTCCCAGAACGTGAGCTTGAATCTTCCAGCGCTCCTCTTCAGGTAGAGTGGCGTTGAAGGTCCCGGTGAAGCTTGGTAATCCAATGTTCAGGTACTTAGTGACTTCCTTCAAGTGAAATCCAAAAGGTGTGCCTTCATCCGGTTGAGCGTACTTAATCTTCGCGTTCGTCATCCTAAAAGAGTAGAAAAGATGAGGAGTTAGAAAATGAGAAGAGAATAGTGATCTATAGCTTTAACTTAGTGGTCGTGTCCTACAGTGAGCGTGTGCTCTGATACCATCTCTGTAGCGACCCGACCCGAATGGATCAAGTCTACTATGCTCCGGGGTCATCCCTGGATCAGTAATGCTAACACCACACAGTACTTCGAAGGATTTATAGCAGAGTGGCAATCACACACTTATTACATCGAAGTCTCAAAGAGAACTTATTACAATAAATATGGCTTAAGGCCATCTAATAACGATAACAGCGGAAGGCTTGGAAGATAAATGGGTCCATCAACTCCAACGGCATCATTGAGTATAGAACCACGACCTAAAACACCTTACTCATCGTCTGAAAAGTCTGCAACATGAAAGTTGCAGCCCGAAAACGGGTCAGCACATGGAATATGCTGGCAAGATAACACATAGAGAGTAATGAACAGCAATGAGCTATACTATATGCAAGTATGGCTGGTGGAAAGCTCTATGTTTACAGTTTTGCGTAAAGCCAGTTTTTCCCTACTGCAAAGGAATAAATTTATTTAACTATCATGGCAGTTGAACATGGGGAATGGTTGACAGCATTCCGATCCCAATTAAGTGAACAATTAAAACCCAACAATATTAATTAGAAGTAACATGATGAGATTCACACGATATTCAAGTACTAGATACTCAAGTTGTCCATAACTGGGGACACGGCTAATCATGATTAGTTTGTTACACTCTGCAGAGGTTTGCGCACTTTTCCCCACAAGACTCGATCGCCTCCGTTTGTTTTCTCGCACTACACGGTGTTTGAGAAACGGATGACCGAGACATAGTCTTTCGGAAGCGCTAGCACCTTACGTCCGGGTAGACCGTACCACCTACATCCCCTACATCTGCTAGTCTACCACTGTAAGAGTTCGCACGACTTAGTCAACTATGCCAGAGCCCATAATGGCTTGTGGCTGCACACGGAAGTTACTAGCATGAAAGATCTTATGATCCCTTTGAGCCTGGGTGGCGGTCCAAAATAAAACAGGCAAGTCCTGATAGAAACCAGGTGCCTCAATCCACCCAGATGTGTGTTTAAGTTGCCACCTTAGATAAACCATTAATTTAACAATACTCACATCTGTCATGGATATCACTCACCCAATCCACGTCTACTAGCATAGCATGGCATAATAAGCAAACGTAGAAGTAACTCCCAAAGGTTTCATAATGATACAGGTAATAGGTACTACCTCATCTACTTCCCATCCCACAATTTAATTAGATCCTAATCATGCAATGTGTGAGGATTGATCTATGCAATAAAACTGGGTTGTAGAAAAGGTATGATCAAAGTGTTACTTGCCTTGCTCATGATCCGCGAGACCTAGGGTTTCGAAGTAACAGGCGGCGCAATCCGGGTAATCTATCACAGACAAACAACAAGCACACAATAAGTACTCATCTAATGCACAGGTAAAACTCGAACAAGAGAACGAACCAGAAAGTTCAATTTAAGAACTCCGGTTGCAAAGAGAGAAAGAACCGAACAAAGCGACGGAAAACAAACGGCGGAAAAAAAACAACTCGGTTCTAGCAAGTTGAAACTAGGTCAAATTTTACCGTAGCAAAACTTGTTTAAGTGGATTGGACGGAACGGCGGTTTCGAGACGAAACTCCAGGCGCTTGAATCACCCGATTCTGATAAACGAGCGATAAGAAAAACTAGAACGAAGATCGGATCTGAGAACGCGATCAGAAAATCACGGAATAAATCCGAGCAAATGAAAAGGACGAACGGTTAAACGAACGTACGTTCGTTAACCGGGAATAACCGGTGATCACGTTCGTTAAGGCGAACGGTCCGGCGAACGCTCGCTAAACAACTAAACTGAAAGAAGAACGAAAACTGATCTAGGGTTTTCGGAAAAAAACCGAAACAAAACTGGAAAGAAAACCGGAAAGAAAAAGAAAAAGAACCGGAACGGTTTTCTAAAAAAAACCGAACCAAGGAAAAGAAGAGGCGGCGCGGCTAGAGGCGGCGGCTTGGGGCGCGGGTGGGAGGCGGCGGTGGCAGCTTGGGAGGAGAGGGGGGCTTGGGTATTTATATAGGTGGGGGGGTCTTGCTTGGGGGAGGGGCAAGGGGCAAGGGAGGCGGCGGCCTGAGTCCCTCTCGGACTCGGCGCGCGAGAGGCGGCTGGCTGGCGTGCGCGGCTGGGCCGGCTGGCCTTGGCCCAGGCGGCTGGGCCTGCGGGATTTTTTTTTAAATAGTTTCGCGCGCAGAAAAACAAAGAAAAAGAAAACTAAACGAACTCCAAAATTTCTAAAGTAAATTTTCCCCGACTCCTAAAAATGAGTCGAACAAAATGAACTTTTCTCCGGGCCTAAAATGCAATTTTTGAAAACGCGCATTTTTCCCTATCCAAATAAAATGCAAAAGAACACCGGAAAACAAAATTTGATTTATTCATTAAATCTTCATTTTTCCTAAATTGGGAAAAGTCATATTATTTCCCTCTCTCATATTTTGGTAATGGAAAAATAATTGAAGAGGAAATAAATAAATCAAATGATCCTCTTTTCAAAATTTGAGAAAACTCAAATATGAAAATAACGAAATCTCCAACTCTCTCCGAGGGTCCTTGAGTTGCGTGAAATTTCTAGGATCAACCAAAATGCAAGAAAATATGATATGCGTGATGATCTAATGTATAACATTCCAAATTGAAAATTTGGGATGTTACATTGCTAGAGTTCCAATCATAAGTGCGTACGATCCAATAAGAGAAAGTATGTTAGCTTACGCCTCTCCCCCAAATAAAATTGCAATAATGATTACCGGTCTAGTTATCGATTGCCTAGGGACAAATAACTTTCTTGTGACAAAAAGCTATCTACTAAACCTAACTTAGTTGTGTCTTTATCCAACTTCACCTACAAAGTACTTCTAGTTTCATACTTGTTCTAGGTAAAGCAAACATTTAGCGTGCGTAGAGTTGTATCGGTGGTCGATAGAACTTGAGGGAATATTTGTTCTACCTTTAGCTCCTCGTTGGGTTCGACACTCTTACTTATCGAAAGAGGCTACAATTGATCCCCTATACTTGTGGGTTATCGAAGTCTACCGTCGCCGGAGAATAACAGGAGGTGGTTGTGAGTAGAGGAATGGCGTGGGCGATGGGAGTAGGGTGGGCCGATGAAGCCTGCGCGGCAGCACAACCGGTCACGGGAGGCGGTAGCAGGCGGTACCGCCGACAGTAGTTTGGGCGACTGAAGCAAGAATATCCGAGATTGAAGAAGCACTACAGCCGTTGGATGGACATCCAACAACCACTACTGCTAGAATCGCGTGTTGATTATAAGTTGAGAAAGCCTTCCGTACGCGTCAACTTAGTAGGCCCACAAGTGAGCATCACATCTGTGGCAGAGAACATATAGTCCATTTGCGATTTGTAATAGTGTACAACCCATTTTTGAATTCTAATGGAATTTACTACATCCCATTTACAGTTTATTATAATTACAACCCATTTTCTAGCCAGGACAACGATTAATAATTTGAACCAACCGCTCAAAAAAGAATTCAACTAAAAATCCCACATTTTGATGGGATCTGAAATATTTTTATCCCGAAATTTTGAGTGAGATTAAATATAATTTCCAAATAAATTTTTATTAGGTAAAAATCCAATGAAATATTGCGGGCGCAACAAGTAATGAAATTTAAAATTTCAAAATCAAAAATAATATTTTTGAAACTAATTACCTGTTTGGTGCTTTTTTATATTTATAGTCCAATTTTTATAGTTACATCCCATTTATTATTTCTTAAAGCCCATTTTCTTTTTAGGTCTAATGCATCCCTCCTAGGAAAGATTTGCAGCCCAGCGGGGCAGAGAATAACAAGTTGACCTGGCTTGGGTGTTCCTCAAAAAAAGTATAGCCGAGCTAGCCATTTTCACCTTCAAAAATTAATAGTTGGTCTGGATATTTGGTTGACATAAAATAATAGCCGGGCTAGATGGGCCATAGCACGCTCCTCTGAACAACAACAAAAACATTTCTCAAGAAAAACTCTGCTGACACCTCAAAAAACAAAAACTGCTCAAGCTGCCGGGTCCCAGCTATCGGCCGCTCCTTGTGCAAATCTCTCGTTTATTGACTATATAGGTTGACAATGGTGTGGGACCGTGATGTCCAGAAACCAGGAGGAGCAATTTTTTTATAGTTGTATATAATAAGGAGGCACTTGTGTATGTACGGCTATGGTCCTGGTGGGTCCCTACTGCCATCCTCTCCAAGTAAAGTCATCTCCTGATTCCTCATGTTCGTTGACCATGTTGACAACACGAGACGGCGGCGCCATGGCGAGCGCAACAACTTGAAGGATGATAAAGAGGGCCTCGCAGGCCCTGCAAATGGTCTAATACAGCGCTGGCTGCTCATTCAGGAAGCCAGGATCATAGGGCCACATGTCTGCGATGGCATTGTCATTCGCTTGTTCGTCGGCGATTCATCCCTCCGTGAGCCGGTGCTCGTTGAGGAGACAGATGATGTAGCACATGTCCTCCTGTGCTGGTAGCTCTTCCACCATTAGGACGTCGAAGTGTGGCCGCACCTGCTCTATTGTGAACACGTCATGAACTAGCTTGGGCGGTGGCGCCGACTACTAGTCGAAAGCCACATCCTTCGTCTGGTTGTCGTCGCTGAGCTCGGAGAGCTCGCTGGTGAGCCAGCATGTCCAGCTTCTGGACCAGACCGCTGTGAAGGAAATATGCCCTAGAGGCAATAATAAATTTGTTATTTATATTTCCTTATATCATGATAAATGTTTCTTATTCATGCTAGAATTGTATTAACCAGAAACTTGATACATGTGTGAATACATAGACAAAACATAGTGTCCCTAGTGTGCCTCTACTTGACTAGCTCGTTAATCAAAGATGGTTAAGTTTCCTGACCAAAGACATGTGTTGTGATTTGATGAATGGGATCACATCATTAGGAGAATGATGTGATGGACAAGACCCATCCGTTAGCTTAGCATAATGACCGTTAAGTTTAATTTCTATTGCTTTCTTCATGACTTATACATATTCCTTTGACTATGAGATTTTGCAACTCCCGAATGTCGGAGGAACACCTTGTGTGCTATCAAACATCACAACGTAACTGCGTGATTGTGAAGATGCTCTACAGGTGTCTCCAAAGGTGTTTGTTGGGTTGGCACAGATCGAGATTAGGATTTGTCACTTCGAGTATCGGAGAGGTATCTCTGGGCCCTCTCGGTAATGCACATCATGATAAGCCTTGCAAGCAATGTGACTAATGAGTTAGTTGTGGGATGATGTATTACGGAACGAGTAAAGAGACTTGCCAGCAATGAGATTGAACTAGGTATGAGGATACCGACGATCGAATCTCGGGCAAGTAACATACCGATGACAAAGGGAATGATGTATGTTGTCATTTTGGTTTGACCGATAAAGATCTTCGTAGAATATGCAACAACGAACATGAGCATCCAGGTTCTGCTGTTGGTTATTGACCGGAGATATGTCTCGGTCATGTCTACATAGTTCTTGAACCCGCAGGGTCCGCACGCTTAACGTTCGATGACGATTTGTATTATGAGTTATGTGTTTTGGTGACCGAAGATTGTTCAGAGTCCCGGATGAGATCACGGACATGACGAGGAGGCTCGAAATGGTCGAGAGGTGAAGATTGATATATTGGAAGATGGTATTCGGACACCAGAATGGTTTCGGAGTGGTTCGGGTATTTTTCGGAGCACCGAGGGGTTACCGGAACCCCCCAGGGAAGTAATGGACCTACATGGGCCATAGGGGAGAGAGGAGGCAGCCCAGAAGGGGTGGCTGCGCCCCCTCCCATGGGGAGTCCTAATTGGACTAGGGGAGAGGGCGCGCCCCCCTTTCCTTCTCCTTCCCCCTTCCCTTCCCCTTTTCCCCTTCGTAAGAAAGGAAGGGGGCTGAATAGGACTTAGGGTCCTATTTGGTTTCCCCCCATGGCACGCCCCCTAGGGTCGGCCGCCTCCTCCCCTCCTCGTTTATATACGGGGATAGGGGGGCACCCCAAAGCAGAACAGTTGCTCTCGTTGCCATGTGCGGTGCTCCCCTCCATAGTTTACTCCTCCGGTCATAGCGTCGTAGTGCTTAGGCGAAACCCTACACGGATGACATCACCATCACTGTCACCACGCCATCGTGCTGACAAAACTCTCGCTCGACCCTCTACTGGATCAAGAGTTTGAGGGACATCACCGAGTTGAACATGTGCTAAACTCGGAGGTGTCGTACGTTCGGTACTTGATCGGTTGGATCGCGAAGACGTTCGACTACATCAACCGCGTTAACCTAACGCTTCCTCTTTCAGTCTACGAGGGTACGTGGACACACTCTCCCCCTCTCGTTGCTATGAATCTCCTAGATAGATCTTGCATGATTGTACGTTTTTTTTTGAAATTGCATGCCACGTTCCCCAAACAGTGGCATCCGAGCCAGGTCTATGCGTAGATGATATGCATGAGTAGAACACAAAGAGTTGTGGGCGATCATAGTCATACTTCTTACCACCAACGTCTTATTTTTATTCGGCGGTATTGTTTGGATGAAGCGGCCCGGACCAACCTTACATGACCATGTTCATGAGACCGGTTCCACCGACAGACAGTCAACTTGTTTTGCATAAAGGCGACTGGCGGGTGTATGTTTCTCCAACTTTAGTTGAATCAAATTTGACTACGACCAGCCCTTGTTGAAGGTTAAAACAACACACTTGACAAAAAAATCATTGTGGTTTTGATGCACAGGTAAGAATGGTTCTTACTAGAAGCCTGTAGAAGCCACAAAAAACTTTCAACAACAAAGTAGAGAATGTCTAACTTGTTTTTGCAGGGCATGTTCTGATGTGATATGGTCAAGAAATGATGTGATATGTTTTGATGTATGAGATGATCATGTTTTGTAGAAGTTATCGGCACCTGGCAGGAGCCTTATGGTTGTCGCTTTATTGTATGAAATGCAATCGCCATTTAATTGCTTTACTTTATCACTATGCGTTAGCGATAGTCGTAGAAGCAAAGTTGGCGAGGCGACAACGACGCTATGATGGAGATAAAAGGTGTCAAGTCGGTGATGATGGAGATCATGACGGTGCTTTAGAGATGGAGATCAAAGGCACAAGATGATGATGTCCATATCATGTCACATATTTTGATTGCATGTGATGTTTATCTTTTATGCATCTTATTTTGCTTAGTACGGCGGTAGCATTATTAGATGATCCCTCACTAACTTTCAAGGTATAAGTGTTCTCCCTGAGTGCACTGTTGTGACAGTTTGTCATGCCGAGACACCACGTGATGATCGGGTGTGATAAGCTCTACGTTCACATACAATGGGTGCAAGACAGTTTTGCATGTGCAGAGTACTCAGGTTAAACTTGAAGAGCCTAGCATGTGCAGACATGGCCTCGGAACACTAAGACCGAAAGGTCGAACGTGAATCATATAGTAGATATGATCAACATAGCACTACAAAAAAGACACATCCGTGACATTTTGGGCCGAACGAATTTTTTCCTGTCATGCTTATGACACTTCTATGACGATAATTGTGACAAAACCCGGTATCATCATAGATGTGGTGGGCTCCTACTTCTATGACAAAAAATCATGACAGGAAATGGGCTTTTCGTCCTGGGCGGGACGGAGATGCAGTTGTATGACATTCTTTGGGCCATCCATGATAGAAGAAACCATGGTAGAAGCGAGGGTGAGGAAAATATCGGGGGAGTTCCCAGTTACGGTGGGCGGTCGGGGGCCGAGCGATGCATGTTTCTCTCGTACGTACGCGCGTGTGTGCGAGGCGTTGCGCTCTAACTGAACCCGAGCGAGGCATTGGGCTCTAACTAAACCCGAGCGATTGCACTAGCTACGTTACTGAACCCGAGCGATCGATCCCTTGCTGCTAACTAAAGTCGATCGAACCCTGCTGCCTCCTTCCCTTGATGAACAGTGAGCATTGTTGGGGGGTTGGATGAACAGTTCCCAGTGGGGGGGCGTGGATGAACAGGACCCAGTGGTAGAAGAGGCCATTTGCGCTGGATGAACAGTACACCGATCGATCGAGCCGGTTGAGGGGTGGATGAACAGGACCCCGTGGAGGGATGGATGAACAGGACGACCCCGTGGAGGGATGGTTGAACAGTAGCCAGTGGAGGGCTGGATGAATAGTTGCCCATGGAGGGGTGGTTGAACAGGACCCCGTGGAGAGAGTTGGTTGAACAGTAGCCGGTGGAGGAGCGGTGGAGGGTGGATGAACAGGAGCCCGTGGATAAACAGTTGCAGGTGGAGGCTAGAGCAGGTCAATGGTGGATGAACAGTAGCCCGTGGAGGCTGGAGGAGGTCGACGGTGGAGATGAGCAGTATTCTGTGGAGTCCTATTTTGTGGTACGCCACACCCCTCCCGATGAACATGACCCCCGTTTTGACCGTAGCGCTCCAACACAAGTCTGTTTTTGTGGTACGCCACACCCCTCCCGATCAACAGGATGCTGTTTCGACCGTACGAGGTCCAAGAGAAGTTAGTTTCCTCCATTTTGTGGTACGCCAGACCCCTCCCGATGAACAAGATCCCATTTCGACCGTGGCCGGTCGAACACAAGGCCATTTCCTCCATTCTACGGTACACCATGCCTCGTTTCCATCGGCTGTTCCGTCCAAGCCGGTTGGCTCCCGATGAACACGATGTATTCCGTTGCCTCCCCATGAACACGACGCATTCCGTTGCCTCCCGATGAACATGACGACGACACAGTTTCTTTGTTCCGACGTAGCCATGTACATGAACCCTGGCTGTACGTATGCGCGAGTAGGCGTTTGAGACACCGCCCGTATGTACGTACGTGGCCGCATTTACTTTCTAGCACCCCGGCCGCTGCACGTACGTGTACATGCTACGTGTGCGCCTATACTAAGACACGTGGCATTCCTTACACGACCACGGGTCATCGCTGCAGCCTGCAGACTGACCGATCGACCAGTATGTACGTACACGTTCGCGACCAGAATGACAACGCTACGTACGCTTCGACTGGGTGGTTCTTGACTGTCAGGCACTTCCTTCCATGCGAAGATGTAGCTGGTGGGTCCCAGCAGTCAGGGGGACATTTTTTTTGCAAAATATGGTGGCCCGTCCGGTGGGTCCCTGCTATCAGGTGGAGGAATAATTATTTTGCATGTAATAAGGAGGAAGTTGTCAGCCTCTCCACGTACAATACTCTTCCGATGGAAGTCGTTCCTTGACCACGTTGACCACGCCGTGCCGAGAGCACTAGGGCGATGGACGACAACATGGCCTAGGAAGGGGATGACACGGAGCCAGGGAAGATGACGCAGTGGATGCCCACACAAAGAGGAGTACAAGGGTTCACTGGTTCGGTTGCGGTGTGAGGATGTCGTTGCTGCATGGCCTGAATAGCGGTGGGAGTAGTAGGGCACAGTGAGGCCTCCGGGGCATCACAGCCGGCCACGGGAGGAAAGAGCACACGGTGATTTGGACGGCTGGAGTAAGAAAATCAGAGTTTGAAGAAGTAGGACGACCATTGGATGTTAACGATCCAAGGGTCACTGGTGATAGAATCGTTTGTTGACTAAGTTGACAAAGCCCTTCGTCCGCGTCAACTTAGTAGGCCCACAAGTCAGCCTCCCACTATGCTGGGTCCCAGCTAGCAGGGGGAGTATTCATTTTTTTATGCGTAATAAGGAGGCACTTCCTTACGTGCGAAGATATAGCTCGTGGGTCTGAGCTGTCAGTGGGAGTATTCATTCTTTTTGGCGTAATAAGGAGGTACTTGCTTGCGTCCGACCATGGACCATGTGGGTCCCAACTGTCAGCATCTCCATGTATATCCCTCTTCCGATGTTGTCGTTTGTTGACAACGTTGACCACGCCATGCCGAGAACACCAGCGTGATGGACGACGGCGAGACCCAGGAAGGGAATGACCCTGAGGCAGCGAAGCCACAACAATGGAGGGATGTTGGTGAGTAGAGGGATGGCCTAGCCAGCGGTGGGAGTAGTAGGGGGCAGTGAGACCTGCGCGGCAGCACAGTCGGCCATGGGAGGCAGGAGCAGGCGGTCCCGCCGACGCTGGATTTGGCGGCTGGAGCAAGAAGATCAGAGGTTGAAGAAACATGACGGCCATTCGATTGACATCCAATGGTTACGTGTGCTAGAATCGTTTGTTGACGTATATAATAAGTAAAAAAATCTTGCATACGCGTCAACTTAATAGGCCCACAAGTCAGACCACTTCCTATTTTTTAAATAATTTATATATAGCTCATTGCAACGTCTTATGCAATTTATTGCAGTCCTTTTTTTGTTGGTCAGGGCCAGGGTTAAAAATTTAAACAAAATTTCGCATATTTCTATGGGTACCAAACTATTTTCAATACCAAAATGTCAATCCAGATTTAAAGTACTCTAAAGATATATTTAAATTAGGTTAAAGCCGAGTGAAATATGAATCTGAAAATGTGAAAAAATTCAGAAATTATAAAGTAATTGCTAATTTGTCATCTTTTTTTATATTTACAACCCATTTCATATTACTTTCAAGATTTGCAGGCATCTTGAAAGAGTTGCAACCCATCATGGCGTAGAAAAATAAGTAACTGAGCTCATTTTCAGAAAAAATAGACTGGGCTCATTTTCACAAAGAAAAAATAGCTGGGCTGGTCATATGGTGAACATAAAATATAAGACCGGGCTAGACGGGCCACAGCCCAGTTGAAACCCTGCTCCGTCTCAACAATAACTAAGAAAATTACTGCTCGAGCAGCTACGTCCGAGGTGTCAGCCGATCTAGTGCTGTTCTCTTGTCTATTGACTATATACGCTGACAATGTCGTGGGCCCCAGATGTCAGGAAACCACTAGGAGGAAGCATTTTTTCCATACGCTGACATGGTGGGCCCCTACTGTCATCCTCTCCACGTACTTCTACCGATTCGTAGGTTTGTTGACCATGTTGACCACGCGAGAGGGCGGCGCCGCAGTGAGCGCAGCAAAGTGCGTGGAGGACGACGGCGAGGCCTCGGATGTTGGCGGTAACGATTTAGGAGATGGTGGGGCGGCAATGCGTGCGGTGAGGCGCAGCCAGCCGTGGGAGGCAGAAGCAGGCGGCCCTGCCAACGCTGGTTTGGTTTTGGCGGCAGAGTAAGATAGCACTGAAGAAACACGACAGACTGTAAAAGCAGTAGGAGTACTTAACAACCTTAACGAAACCAGCAGGGGCACTTAACAACCATAGCTGAAAGCAGTATGAGTACTTATACAGGTTCAACCATACAAAGCATGCCTCAAATAGTGCTACTTTGCCTACAGTTAACCAAGAGTGAGGCTGCCAAGCCCCAGGACAAGGCCCAGGTGCCACCCCGCGCATCCACAACCTTCTAAAAGCGTCTTCATCTCGTAATGTGGTCAATAAATAGGATATTCACTTTAGAGCCATGGAAAAGCAGGAACATAATCTTCTGTCCTATTCTCCAAGATGGATGTGCCTTCATTATTTGAGACCACCCATGAATAAGTATCTTTTCACCTCCAAGGGGAATGGAGTAGGTCGACATAAACATCATGTTGTGACAAAGTGCAAGTCTAACCCGACCATGGTCAGGCATCTGCATAGGAACAATTGAACTTGGCAGTTTCTGTTTCAAGAAGATCACAGCTGTAAAACTGTGTATAAGCAATAGTTTATGAACAATATACATAACAGAAAACAACTCGTACCATAAGTTTCTCGACACAGTTGGACCTGTTCAACGAGTGCAGCAGTGGCACACATATCCTACGTGGCCTTCCACCATTGAAACGCCCCACAAGGACCTCAAGACGATCAATAAAGTGTAGGAACTTGTGGATGTCGTCCCAGTCAACTTTAGTGCCATCAGTAGTAGTCGAGTTCTTACAGAATAACAAACAATTAGCCTGCTTAACTCTGAAAAAACCTACACATGCCATGAATTATAAGAAAATATTAGTTAGAAGTAGCATCTTCGTGAGAGAATCATTGCTACTTCTAAAGTTAAATTTTGATTAGTTAGACAGAATAGGTGGATTAAGAAGTAATCAAGGCAACAATCAGGAACCAGATACAAAACTAACATGTATGAACAATTGGAACGACATCGGGGTGGAAGATCACAGTGAAGATGAGACCAGGTTCTGGTATTTCCATCAACATTCGTGCAACAACTTTCAGTCCGTAACACTTGAGAAAGTTTATCCAAGTTCGGCCATAAAAAAGCAGCGATCTTCTTGGTTCATGAACCCAACTCGGAACTTATATCCATGGCTTGTCTTCACTGTGACCATTAAACTAGTGTATTCAGTTATGGCAAGGCCGAGCATCTTGAGTACATGTGTTCTGACAGAGCAAGTAATGCACTGCAGGAAAAATAATATGAGAACACAATGTATTCCCTATCCAAATCTAGAAATAATTTCCTCCTTCACGTCAGTGTTGACCATGGTACTAGTACCTTTTATCCAAATTTCCAAATTAGTCGATAGCATGTTCAAAAAAAACCCACCCTTCTGGATAGAAAAGAGGATTCTAGGAACATACTGTGCGTGTTTTAAAATCATGTGTTAGAATGAGAAGGAACAAGGGTGGCGTCCCGCCGAGGTTGTAGAAACCTGTAGGGTCCTTGCACTTTGGGCACTACAAATGAAACACACTAGATTAAGTAGGAAGAAAAATGCATCAACGGTGGCGGCTGCCATCCTAGGATTACCCGCGACCAAGGGACTTGGATTTATCGGGGATGGATGAAGAATTCGTACTTGGTTCTCCATGAGAAAACCCTATGCAATCGCTGAGAGGGGTTTTTTCTCTGAACAAGCAGACGAGGGAGAAGGGGATTCAGGCCCAGTGAAATATTCCCGCTTCATCCGTCCAACTTACTGCTAAAGCTGGAAAGGTGGGGTTTTTTTGTGATTAGATGGCTCATTGGGCATTACTGCGGCGCTACGACTGGGGTATGTCTACCGTGCAGTTGTGCACTCTAATTTGGTGTATATGGCACGTGGACCCCGTTACTGGATGCCCCACATATCAGTGAAAGGAAGTAGAAAGACAGGAGTAACTAGTTACACATAAATATATTTTTGACAGGGAGATGCTCCCTCTATAAAGAAATATAAAAATCTTTTATATCACAACTTTATACATAGAAAAATCAAGGGGAATATATATAACATATATAATTATAAAAAACAGAGTTTTTTAACACAGTATAGACAAGTTGGTGATGATGGTGTGCCCGCCATCCTACAATATAGGCCGTCCGATTTATATTTGATGGATATGAAGAAAACTATGGCAATTTTGCAAAAAGGTACCCACTCACCTCTCCACATTTGTAAATAAGGCCTTCCCTCGTTCATCCTTTTCTCTCACAAGATAAAATACTCATACAAATGCAGCTTGATGTTACGTGTAACGCACGGGCATTATGGGGGTTCAACTGAGAATATAATACTCAGACAGGCTCATGGTTCTGGACTTTGGGCCACAGTCCGGTGGGCCTGCATGTTTGGGGGCCCATATGTTCTACCTGAGCACTTTTCATATTGCAAGCGATCGATATAGCGCTAGTTTTAGATGTTGTCGTAAGGCGAATACACAAAATTGAATAAAGCACGACAACTGTTGGAATGAAATCGAACGACTGTTCCTAACCAGCAATTAGAGTTGCAATTCTATCAACGATATACCATGTGATAAATAATACTGTCGTACTACTTATACACACAGGACACTTATTTCACCATTCCAGATTATTACATCAAAATCTCTCGGAGGATAGACCAGTTCAGCAGTTGCGTGCTGCTGCTGAAGAATTTCAAAGTTGATTTGGACCAACTCTCCTTGCTGACAAAGTTTGATTTTGACATCATCCCCTACTGCAAGATATGATTTTGATTTGAACCTTAACCATCCTTTAGCATCAATCATCATGCGACCATCCTTTGTACTTATGGTATATTAAGCAGGTTCATTCACACCAAGGCTGTGCATGGTAAGAGAAACTTGGCCATGGTCCACCAGATTGTTGAACGACTCCCTCGTTGCTCTAGGAATTTTTTGTTTGCAAACAAGAAGACATACACAAACAGTTAAATCAACAAAGTGAATCAAGTGAAACAACATGGAAATAAAAAAGAACGAAGCACTTGGGTGGCTAATGCTTACTAAGAAGGTGGACATGTCGGTTTTTGTAAGGACTTTGGTATATGAAGTGCGAACTGCAGCCCAGTTTGTTGCCGGTGCAACTACTGGTTCCATTGCCGCTGCACGGGCCGGAGCAGATGCAAGTGCAAGTGTTGGTGCAGGTGCCAAAGCTGTTGCTGGTGCCCGTGCGACTGGTAGTGCCGCCGCTGCTGCCGGAGATGGTGCTCGTTCTATAGCTGGTGCCGGTGTCGTCGCAGGTGCCGGTGTCGATGCCCGATCCTCCGGTAGATCAGCCTGATATACTAACGCGGTCGGTGCCCAATCCTCAGCTGGAACAGATTGAGTTGCTGCCGCTGTCAGTGCTAGAGCAACTGCCGACGCTCGATCTGTTGCTAAAGGTGGTACCGATGTGCGAGACAACGGTGAAAGCACAACTATCCCTAGGTGGTTTTGGTAATTCCTAACAACATATAGCTCATTGAACTAATGCTATTTCAAGATGATCATTTCAGAAAGTTCAATGATTGGCATGGCATGGATAAGGAATGTGGACCCCTCAAAATGCTACAGACACTTATTGGCTCAAGCTCAAGACTCTACATTTTCATTTTAGTGATCTAAGATCACATTGAGTCCATAGGAAAAGCCAATACTATTAAAAGCGGATGAGGTGTTGCTTAATGGCTTGCTTGCTCAAAATGCTTAGTGATATGCTCCAAAATCCCTCAACCACTTTCTCATACCCACATATGTCCCAAACCAAAAGTCAAACTCGGCCCCACCGAAATTATCTATCCGACGCCACTGAGTTCATTTGACATAGCAACTACCAGAAACCCTTGTCACTTCTGTCTCACCGATAGGGATCTTGCTCTCACCGAGATGTGATTGCAAACTCTCTGTTTCCCTTCATAAAGTTTCGGTCCAATTGAGATGAGCGATCGGTCCCACTGAGTTCGCAATGCAAACTCTTTGTTTCCCTTTCATAACGTTTCGGTCTCACCAGAATGAGCGATTCGGTCCCATCGAGTTTGCCTGACCAACTCTGTGTTTTCCTATCACAGAAATCGGTCCTATCGAGTTTATGTGATCGGTCTCACCGTGATTACGTTATGCCCTAACCCTAATGAAATCAGACCCACCGATTTGACATGTCGGTCCCACCGAAAATTCTAGCGTTCACTTTTTGAACTAAATCGGTCTGACCGAGTTTCATGATTCGGTCTCACTGTGTTTGGTAAATTGTGTGTAACGATTGGATTTTGTGTGGAGGCTATATATACCCCTCCACCCATTCTCCATTTGTGGAGAGAGCTATCAGAACTTGCCTACACTTACAGCATATATTTTGTGAGAGAAAGCCACCTACTCATGTGTTGAGACCAAGATATTCCATTCCAACCACAAGAATCTTGATCTCTAGCCTTCCCCAAGTTGCTTTCCACTCAAATCATCTTTCCACCAAATCCAAATCTGTGAGAGAGAGTTGAGTGTTGGGGAGACATCATTTGAAGCACAAGAGCAAGGAGTTCATCATCAACACACCATCTATTACCTTTTGGAGAGTGGTGTCTCCTAGATTGGTTAGGTGTCACTTGGGAGCCTCAGACAATATCATGGAGTTGAACCAAGGAGTTTGTATGGGCAAGGAGATTGCCTACTTCATGAAGATCTACCCAAGTGAGGAAAGTCCTTCGTGGGAAATGGCCATGGTGGGATAGACAAGGTTGCTTCATTGTGGACCCTTCGTTGGTGGAGCCCTCCGTGGACTCACGCAGCTGTTACCCTTCGTGGGTTGATGTCTCCATCAATGTGGATGTACGATAGTACCACCTATCAGAACCACGCCAAAAATCTCCGTGTCTACATTGCGTTTGCTCCCTCCAAACTTCTCCCTTTACCTTCATGTGCAATGTTTTACATTCTGCTGCTATACTCTTTAGACTTGCATGTGTAGGTTGATTACTTGACTTGTTCTAAGTTGCTAAAATCCTCCAAGACTTAAAATTGGGAAAATGATAGATTTTCATTTGGTAAAGTAGTCTAATCACCCCCTCTAGACATACTTTTGATCCTACAAGTGGTATCAGAGATTTGGTCTCCATTTGCCTTGATTTCCATTGCTTTGGTAATCATAGCCTTGGTTTCACAACCTAGGAGAGTACGGCGTCTAGCGAGGGAAATTACCACCGTAGAGGTCCTTACTTTGATGGTACTAATTTTGCTAGTTGGAAGCATAAGATGAAAATGCAAATTCTTGGACATAACCCCGCCATTTTATTGTGTGTATTGGCTTGCAAGGTGAATTCTTTGATGGGAGAGAACCAAACCGTGAAGCTACCGCGGAAGAGTTGAAGATGCTGCAATACAATGATCAAGCTTGCGATATCCTCTTCAACGCATTGTGCCCCGAAGAATTCAAAAAAATCAACCGTCTTGAGAATGCAAAGGAAATTTGGGATACTTTGATTGGTATGCACGAAGGTACCGACTCCGTCAAGGAATCCAAATTGGATGTGCTTCAAAGTCAACTTGAAAAGTTCAAAATGAAGGATGGTGAAGGTGTCGCTAAAATGTACTCTAGGCTTGCTCTCATCACAAATGAGATTGCAGGCTTATGAAGTGAAGAGATGACCGATAGATTCATCATCAAGAAGATCCTAAGAGCCTTGGATGGAAAATATGATACTGTGTGCACATTGATCCACATGATGCCGAATTACAAAGATCTCAAGCCAACAGAAGTGATTGGAAGAATTGTTGCTGATGAGATGTCACTCCAGGTTAAAGAAGAGCTTCACAACAAGTCTAGTGGTGCTCCTACATCATCAAGTGAGCAACAAGCCTCCCTACAAAAGAAGAGAAGATTCGCCCACGAAGTTCTACAAGAGCTTAATGGTGAAGAACTTCCAAGTCAAGGTCCTACAATGACAAAAGATCCTCTAGTCATGAGCTTAATGGTGAAGAACTTTGACAAGTTCTACAAGAGTAGAAGCAAAGAAAGAAGTTCCAAGTCAAGGTCCTACACTGACAAAAGATCCTCTAGTCGTGAGAGAAATTGTTATAATTGTGGAAGATCTGGACACTACTCAAATGAGTGTACGCCCCCTACAAAAGAAGAGAAGATTCGCCCAAAAGGAGAAGTAGGAGAGAGGAATCACCTCCAAGAGAGAGAAGGAGTAGAGATGATCATTATGAATGAAGAACCTCTAGGAGAAGGAAGGATTCGGAAAGGAAGGACAAATCATCAAAGAGCTATAAAAAACGAAGACATCAAGCTCATGTTGGTGAATGGGTATCCGGTTCCGACTCCGACAATCACTCCGAGAGAAGTTATCACTTTGACTCCGAATATACTCAAGATGAAGGTGTTGCCGGTCTAGCACTTGTGTCAACCAACTCCTACGACATATTTGACTCACCAAATGAAGGAATTGGGAGATGCTTCATGGCTAAAGGCCCAAAGGTATCACACCCCGAGTATGTTGATTTCAATAGTGATGAAGATGATTTGCTAGGTGATGATGATTTACTTGTTGATAACTCCAGTGATGAAAACTATGATGAAATTGCTATTAATCATGATAATCAAAATGAAACGAATGATGATGATAAGAAGGAGATTGAGCGTCTAACTAAAGAACTAAATACTCTTAAGTTAGCTCATGAAACTACCTTGGAAGATCATCGAGAGCTTTTAAAGACTCATGAGAAGCTACTCTTTGAAAAACTAAACCTTGAGCAAGAGCATGGGTTCTTAAAAGCAATCAATGATGATCTTCACAAGAAAAGTTCTTCTTACATTGCCAAGCATTTACTCTTGTCTACTTACATGCCACAAGTAAAGTCTAGCAACAAGAGTAAGAAAGATTCTTCTTCTAGTAGTAACAATAATCATGTTAAATCCAACCTTGTTGCTTCTAGTAGTTCTCTTGATTCCACTAATGATTCTCTTAGCCAAGTTACACTTGAGAAAGAAAATAACTCATTGAAGGGAATTATAGAGAAAGGTGTTTACAAGAGCCTTGGCAGAAGTAAGAAATTTGAGGAAATTGTACGCAAGCAAGGAAGACACCGAAAGAATCAAGGTGTTGGTTTTAAACGAAAGTTCAATGACAATGGAGTTGAGTGGGAAGAAGATCAATACCCCAAGATGAAGTTTGTTCCTCTACAAGAGAAGTATGATCCTACTTGTTTCCAAGGGACACAAGCTCGAGTGATCTTCCACCACAAGACCACAAGAAAAAAAGGCAAGGACAAGCTTCAAGAGGAGATTGATGCATTTGAAGAACCTCCCAAGACCTTGGTCAAGTGGGTTCCCAAGACTACATCAAGTTCTACTTCATCAAGTACGACTACAACTCCAAGGATTCCCATCAAGATGATGTGGATCCTGAAGAAGAATAACTAGAGAGTTCTTGAGGGTGACTCCACCAACAAACTTCATTCATATCATTTTGGCGAGGACAAGTGCAAACAACTTCCACATCTTGCACTAGCTCAAGGAGTCACAAACCCTCTTGTTGGTAAGACAAGGGACAAGGTGACCTAATGCTTTCATGGGCATCATCTTGTGTGAACTTCATTCTATCTCCATGGATATCTTTGTTTGTTCCTTGTGCGACTAACCTGTGTAGGTATTGAAAGTGCAACTCACTCCAAAGTATTGCTCTGAATGATCTACACCAACATTGAGCATCCACATCTTCAACATCTACATGAAGTCATCATCGACAAAACCCAAGGTTAGTTCATCCCTCTTAGGGGGGATATCACATCTAGGGGGGGATTTACTCTAAATATTGAGCTAAAGCAACTCTAGTGGTGTGAACACAACAACGCTTTATATAAAAGTGGTAACCCCACTTGTGCTTAAACGATGAGTATGACCTATGATCAAATGTTCTCATTTGACTTCTAAGTCAATATACTCATATATAGATGACCTATTCATCGCCAATTGCTTGATAGATGCTAGAGTGTTTGTGCATGCTTTGCCACATATTTCATTTGCCATTTTATTGTGTGAGCATGTTGATTCATATTTTACTCATTCGAGGACATCCATTTGCTGCTTTGATTGTTTGGCTCTTTTATTCTTTGCCAAATGGATGGACAAGAATTCCTAAGAACTTCCTCTAGCTATCTATGCTTTTCTCATCTCAAACTCTATTCATGCTACATCACAAATTTTGATCTAATCAGATTCGAACACTTTGTGTGAGGAGCACTCAGAGTCCCCGATTCGTCATAGACTTAAACTTCCAAAACCTCTCTGTGCATTTCGGTCTGATCGATTCACCCTTTTTCGTCTAACCAAGTTCACTGAGTTGATCTATATTTTCAATCTCGATGCAACCGATTAGAACATTTCGATCACACCGAGTTGCTGTAACCGCTTGCGATTCTACATCTCGGTGCCACCGAGTTGTTCCACTCGGTCACACTGACAGGGTCAGGATATATATACCATCAGGGCGAATTTTGGAAATTTCTCCAAAACCCTTCACCCCACGCGTGTCCTGCTCTGCTGCCTCGGGTCTCTTGATCGTCTCTCATCGCCAGCGACCTCCAGCCACTGGTCTTCATCGCCGTCAACGATTTTCAACGCTGCTGTAGCGAGCTCATCGCCGAACTAGGGTATGAGTTCGACCCCTTGTGCATTCTTTTTACCTCCGATTCTAAGCACAAGGTCAATGCCATGTTTCTTGCTACGTTTGAGATCATCTTGTCCAGCAGAACATCCCATAGATTAGATTTGATTTGAAAATGTAGGGTTAGGTTTTTGCCGAACTCATCACGGACCGACCAAGTTGTGGAAGTCGGTCTCACCGACTTGGCCTAGGCGATTGCACTTGCACTTTTCTGTCTGACCGAAAGTTGCAAATCGGCGTGACCAAGTTCAACTCTAAGTGAAACCCTAGCAATCTCGGAGTCACCAAACGGTGTCTCGATGTGACCGATTTCACTAGTTTAGACTCCAAAAATTGCTTCAGTGTCACCGAGTTTAACAAATCGGTAGCTCCTAAATGGTTTCTTTGGAAAACTAAAATTAAGTTTTTGACTCATTTGTTTTGCGAAAACTCTGGATTTTGTGATGCTCATCCACTCTACCTCATCTATATCTATTCACAAGGTCTACTATCAGTTTGGTTTGCCAGTATGTCTAATCAGAGTGATAGCCAAAACAAGTCAGAAGAGCAAGTGAACATGAGTGAGGGAACTAGTCCCTCTAGCAGCTATGATGATGGCAGCAGGAGCACTCCAAGCAATTTGCCAAAGGTAGCTACAAGGACAAGAAAGAAGAGAAACTCAGACTCAGAGGATGAGGACTATGTTGCTGCCGAGGAAGAAGTGAGCTCCAAGAAAAGGGTTGTTCAGAAGGAGTTTGGCTCAGCTGCATCCACCAAGCCTGGTATGCACAAGAAAGCCCCTGCAAAGAGGGTGCCAACCTTAAAGGCCATGGCCTCAACTGTTGAAACCTCCATGTCAAATGCTGAAGAGGCTGCTGGAGAGGGTAAGAAAAGGAAAGAGAGGGTCAAGAAGACCACTGCCAGAGTCATTGGTAGATCCTCTATGATGAGAGATCTAGCTGAAGATGAAGAAGAGGAAGAGGATGCTGCACCAGTATCAAAGACTCAAAAGCTGATGTGGGATGCCATCAAGTCTGGGGCTGCCCCTTCAAAGCCCAAGACTGCCCCCAAAGCATCTGCTCAAGCTTCAAAGACTTCAAAGCCCAATAGAAGCACAAGAAATATTCCAGCTGCTGAGAAGAACAAGGCCCCAGTGCCTGAGATTGATGAATAATATGCTGAAGCCCAAGTGCTTAGGAAGCTCAAACCTAAGATTCTAGATCATGATGACAGCCATCCAGTGGCAGAAGACATGAACATCAGGAAAGATGTAGGTCTTAGACTTTGGAGACAATCTGATCCATATGCTGCAAGAAGAAGGACTGCTGTGGACTACAGGTTCCATACCAAAGAGTAGCAGGATTTCTATGAGACCATCTTGCTTGACAAGAAGCCCATTGTGTGTGATATGAAGGGGGCTGATTGGGAGTACATCGATGAGAATGATGACCATTTTCCAGGAGTGCATGAAAGTTTCAGATCTTGTGGAGTAGATGACTTTGTGGGTCACAAGCTCACTAAGTGGAATGATGAGTTCATTATGCAATTCTACTCCACAACACACTTCTATCCTGATGGTAGAATTGTTTGGATGCCTGAAGGTACAAGTTACCAATCAACTATTAATGAGTGGGCTAAATTGATCAATGCCCTTGAAGAGCATGAAGATGACTTGGATGTCTATGCCAAGAAGAAGAAAGACCACAACTCTATGGCCAACATGTACAAGGAGATTCCAGAGAAAGCATTGGAAACTCATAAGCTTGGGTCTGTTCACTATTTCTTTCTGGATTGGCCACCATCAACACCATTCTGAGGCATACTTTGTTGACAAAATATGGAGATCACAATATGATCAGAGGCCATTCTATCAACTTGCTGCAACTGTTTGATGTGCCCCAAAAGTTTAAAGTCATGAGCCAGATTGTGGAAACAATCAAGAGGACAACTGCAGATCAAAAGAGATCTTGTGGGTATGCTCCACATATTCAGGTGCTCATCAACTCCAAGATGGGCACATGCACATATCTTTTGGACAAGGATCATCTACCCTTGAGACAAGATTTTGAGGACAACACTGTTGTCATGAATGAAGAAGATCCTACAAGTGTGCAGGCACAAGAAAAGAGAGAGAAAGCAAAGGCTGACAAAGCTGCAAATATGCCAAGTGTTGAGGAGGCATCTCAAGTGTTCCTTAAAACCAAACAAGATCAACTTGCATATATGATTCAAGCAACCTTGAGGATAGAGAAGGGCTCGAGCACCCTGACTCAAAACCAAGAGAGCTTGGAAAGGATCATTGAAACCAAGTTCTATGATCTTGATCTTAAAGTGATAGAGATGGATACACAATTGAGAAGCTCCAGGAAGAAGTTGAGGAGAGGAAAGGGAAGGCTACCACAGATGCCTTTCAAAGAGTGCCAAGATGTCAGAGATCTGCTGCAGTACCCATGGCTGACACAAGAGCAACTACATCAGCACCTGCAGCCATAGCATTAGTGCCACCTCCAGTTGCAACTCCACCAGCTCCAACCACTTCAACAGATGCATTCGTCCTTGGAGTCCTCTCAACACCTGCTCCCGAAGATCAAGCCTAGAGAGACGCATAACACTACGCATTTTCAAACTTTTTGGTAACTTGTTGCCAAAGGGAGAGGAAAGTATATATCATAGGCTTCGAGAGAGAGAGTGTTTTTGCTTCTTTTGTCTCTCTTGCTATTTGGTTGATACTTTTGTGTGCTTGCTTACTACTTTATGTCTATGTGTGTGAGATACTTATATGATCATGTGTTTGATCATATCATACATTAATGCTTGTGCTTGAATGAAGTTATCTTTTATATCTCCTGTATGATCATTCACTTTGCTTGGTGATGAGTGCATGTTTTTACTTTCTATCATTTTGAGCACTCCACCAAGATGTATGTGACATGGAAGAGTAACCCATGATCCTAATCGATTGTGCATTTGCATTCAAAAGCAAATTTTAAATAATGCCCAAATTTAGGGGGAGCTCTTTCTTATCACATACTTCTCAAAGCAATCATGTATTTCAATCTTATTATCATTTGTCAAAGCTTTGATCTGTATGTTGTCATCAATTACCAAAAAAGGGGAGATTGAATATACAACTATCCCTGGGTGGTTTTTTTAATTCCTAACAACATATAGCTCATTAAACTAATGCTATTTCAAGATAATCATTTCAGAAAGTTCAATGATTGGCATGGCATGGATAAGGAATGTGGACCCCTCAAAATGCTACAGACACTTATTGGCTCAAGATGAAGACTCTACATTTTCATTTTAGTGATCTAAGATCACATTGAGTCCATAGGAAAAACCAATACTATTAAAAGGGGATGAGGTGTTTCTTAATGGCTTGCTTGCTCAAAATGCCTAGTGATATGCTCCAAAAGCCCTCAACCACTTTCTCATATCCACATATGTCCCAAACCAAAAGTCAAACTCGGCCCCACCGAAATTATCTATCCGGCGCCACCGAGTTCATTCAACATAGCCACTGCCAGAAACCCTAGTCACTTCGATCTCACCGATAGGGATCTCGATCTCACCGAGATGGGATTGCAAACTCTCTGTTTCCCTTCGTAACGTTTTTGTCCAACCGAAATGAGCGAATGGTCCCACCGAGTTCACAATGCAAACTCTTTGTTTCCCTTTCGTAACATTTCGGTCTCACCGAAATGAGTGATTCAGTCCCACCGAGTTTGCCTGACCAACTCTCTATTTGCCTATTACAGAAATCGGCCCTACCGAGTTTATGTGATCGGTCTCACCGAGATTACGTTATGCCCTAACCCTAATGAAATCGGACCCACCGAGTTGACATGTCGGTCCCACCAAAAATTCTAACGTTCACATTTTGAACTAAATCGGTCCGACCGAGTTTCATGATTCAGTCTCACCGAGTTTTGTAAATTGTGTGTAATGGTTAGATTTTGTGTGGAGGCTATATATACGCCTCCACCCATCCTCCATTTGTGGAGATAGCTATCAGAACGTGCCTACACTTCCAGCATACATTTTCTGAGAGAAAACCACCTACTCTTGTGTTGAGACCAATATATTCTATTCCAACCACAAGAATCTTGATCTCTAGCCTTCCCCAAGTTGCTTTCCACTCAAATCATCTTTCCACCAAATCCAAATCTGTGAGAGAGAGTTGAGTGTTGGGGAGACTATCATTTGAAGCACAAGAGCAAGGAGTTCATCATCAACACACCATCTATTACCTTTTGGAGAGTGGTGTCTCCTAGATTGGTTAGGTGTCACCTGGGATCCTTCGACAAGATTGTGGAGTTAAACCGAGGAGTTTGTACGGGCGAGGAGATCACCTACTTCGTGAAGATCTACCCAAGTGTGGCAAGTCCTTCGTGGGTGATGGCCATGGTGGGATAGACAAGGTTTCTTTTTCATGGACCCTTCGTGGGTGGAGCCCTCCATGGACTCGCGCAGCTGTTACCCATCGTGGGTTGAAGTCTACATCAACATGGATGTACGATAGCACCACCTATCAGAACCACGCCAAAAATATCCATGTCTACATTGCGTTTGCTCCCTCCAAACTTCTCCCTTTACCTTCATGCGCAATGTTTTACATTCCGCAGCTATACTCTTTAGACTTGCATGTGTAGGTTGATTACTTGACTTGTTCTAAGTTGCTAAAATCTGCCAACACTTAAAATTGGGAAAAGGATAGATTTTTATTTGGTCAAGTAGTCTAATCACCCCCTCTAGACATACTTTTGATCCTACAAGCGGTGATCATGTCTGGTCTGCTATGACCAGCTTTCTAACTTGACTAGGCTCTGTGACCGTGATCCAGTCTTTTACTTCATTTCTTTTAAATACGAGAAGGACTAATTGTGGTGTGTTTGTTAAACCAAACTGTAGTTCATCATAGGGATTCAGCTTGTACTCAGACAACAGGCTGATCCAATTTTTTTCCAGTAATATAAGTGATGGACAGTGCCTTCGTTACTGACACGACATAAGAAGTGAAACCCGCAAAAATGGCCATCGTAGAGCAAACCAAACGGTTTATTCTGTGATGAATGTCACATGGCAAAACCTGCATCGTAAAATTGTAGCAAAAGGAAGAAAATATGACATTAAATCAATAAGATTTAGACAGTAAATCAATAAGATTTACTTGATGTGACACGAGTGAATCCTTACCAGGAAATCACTATGTTGAAGTACTGAACAGAAGATTGATTCTCCAACTACGCGTGGCATGTAGGGCCCTCGCCTACTCCCACAAGTAGGATAGTCCAAAGGATGTGACAAATCGTATGGACCGAACATCCATGGGACTGGAAATCCCGGTGGGTGTGATAAACCCTGCAATGCATATAGATAATGGAGTGTAACCATAATTGATAAACCGTCCTCACAAAAAAGATGATCTGGATACTTCAAAATATTCAGACTTAATTGAGTGGACAGACATTAACATAGACTGTTCTTAGGACTCACCACACACCAAAAGCGGCACTACTAAACAATACAGGGTTCACAAACACAAATCAAGTACTGAACAATAGTACTTACTATAGACAAGCAAAGTTGCACTAATTAAACTCTGCAAACTATTTCTTGCCACCAACCTATGGGACGAACCGCGCATACCTGACTAGGCCATGGACTTCGTGAGAGATGTCTACCGGCGCCATCACCATCTTATCAACCTTGGAGAACCTAACAAAGTGGTCTTTCCACTCATAAACATGACGATGAAGATAGGCCGCATCAAATTTGTCGGGAAGCTTTACAAGAACCACACCCTTCGTAATCGAAGGCACAACCACGAAATTGTTGTGGTCAAGTACAACCTCGAGAACAAGCCTGACAACAATGCTACAGAAAAACACTAGTACATGACACATGGCGACAAGGACATAACAACTGGATAGTTTAGCAGCAGAACTCATCCTCGGGTCTTACAGTTAACATGACATGACTTTGAGAACTTCATCTCCACCGCGGACCTGGTTCTAATTCAAACAGAAAACAAATATTTTATTACTACCTCTGTTTAGAAATATAAGATGATTTTCGATGTTTTACTCCATATATGACTACATATACGCACAGAAATGAGTGAACAAAGACACTAGAACATGTCTTCAAAGGCATGAGAGCAGGGGGATTACTTGCAATATCCATAACACAAGTTACTGAGGCAAATATACCCTCTTCAAAGGTAGCATTAATGTTCATAAGTAATCTATAAGAAATCAGTGTCAACCTCTCGCATGTTTTGGTCAAAAGAGGAATTTGGAACCGTCATTTGGCACACAAAAATCACATGCAAGATCACCTAGAAAGTTGTACTACTAGTACTAGTACTGCGTGTTAGATGAAAAAACATGATCAAGATCGAGAAAAAGATTGTCAAGAAGAGATATTACCTGGACTTGCTTAATGAGGGATCCCGGAGAGGGGTGCTTGGACAGGGCGATGGCTTTGAGCTTGTCTGCAGTAGTCTCGGCAGGGTGCTTGCGCTTCTTCGTACCATGAGCCTCGACGGTTTTTGCCAGAGCCATAGACATCACTTCGGCCGGTGCTCCAGTGTCCATCAAGAAACTGTCAAATAGAAATAAAAGAAAAGAAACCATAATCAAAAACACAAAAGAAGAACAAAGAGGGAGTTATAGGATCAGTCTCGGGGTTGCAAGACTGGGCCTTGGCTAGAATCAACACCATTGATGCACTCACCTTTCCTTCTTTGGGAGAGAAGAACAATGGAAGAAGTAGGTCATGGATTTTCTTGAAGAAATGAGTAACAAGATGAGGGAGAAGCGAGTGGGGGTTTTCTTCAAGAGAGGAAGTTGAGAGAGAAGAGTGAGATGATGGTTGCTGCGTCCGTCCAACTTACTGCTGGAAAGGAGGAGGTTTTGTGATTTGACAGCTCATTGGGCATTACTGTGGCGCTTCGATCGGGGTAGTCTACCGTGCAGTTGGGCACTCTACTACGGAGTAATTTAGTTCATGGCTGGTGGACCCCGATGGTGGCTGTCCCACACGTCAGCGAAAGTGAGTAGCAAGGTTCCCGACGACCGTCGAGGAGGTTCGGCACAGTAGAGCGTGTCCACTGTTTTTCTAAAGAAAAAATGATTACAGCAAGCGTTACCACTCTTACGACGGAGGAGTGAGAAACACGGCAGCCACTTTAACACACACAGTGCTCCTAATACTAGGCATGTGCAGTGGTTCATACATCAGTACTACATAATCTTGTTGCTAGTGTAGTAAGATATGACGATAACAAATGATGTTGTGCGCATGTCAACTATATGAACAGTAATGTAACATAGTAGTACTGCTTTTTCGATTGTCCGGTCGAGAATGTACGATGAGATCAATGTTAACATAACTAGGTCTACAACGCACGGAGAGTACATCGCTACAGTACTCCACGAAACATGAACCATATGAAGCACGGATAAGTGTTAGGCAGGGTGTATGAAGGGTGCACGCGATGGGAGCAAAAGTTCCATTCTTGACCCACTTTTGGGTGTTTGGCAGAGTGCATGAGTCCACACTAGTAGGTTAACCCAAATACACGAAGAGGGAACAACTATATTGAGACGAAAATGCAACCAAACACACCCACACGCTTTGTGCTGCACTGACTGATCTGCACCATCTGAGTTTGATCCAATGGTCATGTTGCGCCGAGACATGGACATTCCCATGCAGAGGACTCCTAAACACCATAAAAGTCCCTCTGCTTCTCGAGGCGCATGACGTTGGTGATGTAGGGTGCAACCGCCCGTAGAGCCCGCTCCCGGTCGACGGGAGCCAACTTGTCAAAGACGATGTCCAATGTCATGAATGGATTCCGGTGACGGAGCCCTGATAGGATTCGCTCGGCAATGGTGATGGCAGCCCGCAACCCCTCCTTGTACAACTCCTCCCCCACCATCACGCAGAGACGGCTCAGCTCCTCGGAGATATAGGTGAAGAAGGAGACCAGGTCAGGAAGCCGCAGCTCATTGAAGTCGATGGGGTGGTCGAACAGGTTTAGCCCGACGGCTGGCATGGTCGCGCTAGCACAACAGTAGGCATCACGCAGCCGCAACACGTGCATGGCAACTTGGTCCACCAAGTGGCTGAGGCGATCCCGGACCTTGTCACGATCGGCCCACTCACGCTCCAGCCAGCTCCCCTGATGGCCTATCATATCTCCCGCTTTCTGCAGCAACACCGCCAACGCCTCGAGTATCTTTGTGGTGGATGCCTGCCGCTTTTGAAGCTCCATGAACTCCCGCACATAACGGAGGAGCATGGCACTCCTATCCTCCTTGAGCTCATGGAGCTCCACATCCTTGGGCCTGAGCTCCGCATCCTTGGCCTGGAGCTCCTGTGTCAGGTGCCTCACCTCATACTCCGTGATCTGCTGCGCCGCCATGGCACCAGGTAGAAGCAATGGGGAGAGGAAGCAAAGGGGGAGAAACGGCTGAAAGGCAATGCAATCTATGGGAAGGCGGAGGGAGCCAGCAGATGAGAGCGAAATCTTTTGGTTTTCACCAGGGGAAAACACCAGTCGACGACTTCTCACATGAGGGAGCAGTGGGTTTTATAGGCAGAGTCATCATAACTAATTGCTGCCGCGCCTGCTCCCGTCAATCAAAAAATTAAAAATCCTGCCGTGCCTGCTCCCGTAAATCAAAAAATTAAAAATCCAGCCGCACCCAAACACTAGAGCAACGCCGCGGTGGGTATTTTATATTTACCTTGCGGCAAGGAGATAAAAAAAGGGGTAACAAAACAAATGTGGAAGTGGCCTAGCTAATCGGTCGTACTAGCCCAACTAGCTAGCCACCGTGTTTCGCTGATGTACTCGGCAGGAAAGGTGGTCTTTCGTGATTTGACGACTCATTTACTTGCTTCGGCGCTACGACCAAGGAGGACCCAGAAAATGCACGGTAGGGCGTCCCATGTCTCGGCAAGGAAGAATATATGCGTGCACCACCCAGGAGGACCCCGAAACTGCATGGTAGGGTGTGCCACGTCTTGGCATGGAGGAAAAATGCGCGTGTAAAACTATACTGTATCAGATGTAGTACCTATGGTTCTACCTCGGGACCCAGCCAATTGATGGAAAATACTCCACTGGCCACACAGCTTCATCATGCTAACATGGCACGGAGGATAGGTGTGGTCAGCTCCGTCTCGACCAGCCACAACATCTCTTGTTCTAGGTGATTCTTCTATTTTCCAAGCTTTTTTAGTTATAATAACACCACAGCAAGGTAGCGCCACTCTTCATGTGTGCCCATGCGTCTAAAGGTTAGACGATGGAGAGGAGAGAGAGATCGCAGACCTGGGACCCACCAGTAAGTGAGTCAACGGTCATGCACGTGTTGACGAGGCACTCCCTCTACTCTACCCAACGTAATACTATATAAAATCAAGTTATGGGACAAAACCAACAACCGTTGTTGTTTCAGGCTATCGACTTACGCTTTGTAGTCCAGGTTGCCAGTTCGAATCTCGTCTTTCATATTTGTTAGTTTTAGGTCCAAATTTGATCAATGATAAGTGGGACCCCGTTTGTTGTTCCGATATTTTAGTGTAGGATGGTTTTTTTGAACAAACACTTTGCGTGATTAGACAAGTAACGACACGAGTTACACGTATTTTGCAAGTTTACGAACAAAAATGACAATGGCATAGAATATCCACATCCACCCCGCAACTTAGATGGTATGGTGATACGAGTTTTTACATCGTTGGAACTGAGATCCAATGGCTTGGGAGTAGTCTTTGTAATTATGTGCAATTTCCAAACTCTCCAAGGGTTTTTTGCAAATAAAACATTCAGGCCTCGTGTGTGCCACTGCATCTTGGATCCAAAGGCTCCTTGTTGCTCATATTAGGTGCTCCCCATAGCTTAATTAGCTGCTACGGTGATACGAGCATCTAGGCCGTATGATCTGTGATTAGATGCCACATGCGTAGTACTTGTACTTTCTGCGCAATTCCCAAACTCTCTCAGGCGTATATTGCAAAAACATTCAAACCTTCTACTGTGAGATGTTAGATCTCCGTGAACTCATATCACCATAGAATCTACGGTGCGAGAGCACCTCATATTCTCTCGTGTGAGAAAACATCAGGTGCTCTCGCAGCTTGGATCCTACGGTGATATGAGCTTTGAGATCGTTTGATCTGGGATCCAATGGCATCTGAGCAGTCTTTTTGCTTGTAATCAGTCTTTGGGGGCTTTTCTGCAAAAAAAACATTCAAAACACCGAGGAGTTGTTGGGTCACAAATCCAAAGGCTCCAAAGAGCTTGTATCACCCAAGCATCTATGGTGTGGTAGCACATGATATTCTTACATACAGGAGAATATGATGTCCTCCTTCATCTTAGATGCTACAGTGATACAAGCTTTGAGGTCGTTGGATATGGGATCCAAGGGCATCTGAGGGATCCAAGGGCATTTGAGTAGTTTCTGTAAAAAATGTGTGCAATTCTCAAACTCATTAAGGTTTCCTGTAAAAATATTAAGACATCCTGTGAGCTGTTATATCTTAGATCTACAAGCTCCAAGCAACTCGTATCAGCATATAGCATCTAAGGTGTGGGGGCACATGATATTCTCCCGGGGAGGAGGGGGTGGGGGGTGCACAACCAATCGGTGTTTCGGAGGCTGGGGACAAATATAATCTAAACAATCCTAAACAGAGCTTCACAATTTTATCTAAGGTCGAGGGGTTAACCCCCGACAATCTACACATATAACACCCCGTATGTAACTTGCCATATTTGTATTCCAACTCTTGCCGTTTCTGGCACTAAGTTATGATATTTCCTTGTTGTCAGGTTTTTGCCTTCGTGTTGCTTTTGTCTTTGTCATGCATCTCATATCATGTCATCATGTGCATCGCATTTGCATACGTGTTCGTCTCATGCATCCGAGCATTTTCCCCGTTGTCTGTTTTGCATTCCGGCGCTCCTATATCCTCTGGTGTTCCTTTCTACCTCTTTTCGTGTGCGGGTGTTAAACGTTTTCGGATTGGATCGAAACTTGCCAAGCGGCCTTGGTTTACTACCGGTAGACCGCCTGTCAAGTTTCGTGCCATTTGGACTCCGTTTGATACTCCAACGGTTAACCGAGGGACCGAAAAGGCCTCGTTTGTGTTGCAGCCCAACACCTCTCCAAAGTGGCCCAAAACCCACCAAAACCCCTTCCATCATCTCGAGCGTTCGATCACGATCGTGTGGCTGATTTCTAGTAATTTTGTGCATTTTTCATCGCATCATAACTCATCATCCGTGGCTCCGTTTCGGGCGTGTAGCATATAAAATTGTTCGTCTCGACGAGTACTTCATTTCATCTCATTGCATCATGTTCATTTGAGCTCATCTTGATGCCCTAAATGATGTTGGAAGAGTGCTAGTTTCTGTTAGTTTCAGATTCATATCAGTAATTGGACTTTTGTCATTTTTGCCATGATTAATGTGTGCCTCCTATGAACTTGAGCTCTACATGTGTTTTGAAGTATTCCATGTCCTCTTTACAGGGGTGTATGGCATGTATCTTTGTGATCTTTGTGGTTACTAGCACAAGCATGCAAAGTAGCCCTCGTAATGTTGCTGATTCCAGGGACTTAGAAATATACTAAGTCTTTGCCCTGTCATTATTTTTATGCCATGTGTTCTTGTTGCTACAGAGTGATCCATGCCTCTTTTGAGCATGTTTTGTAGATGTTGTGGTGCTCTATCCGTCCATGTCTTTGTTTGCATTTATGGAGCAACCTAGCTTGACACAATCGAGCTCTACTTTTGCTATAAAATGTTGCTGGTAGAATGTTTACATGTTAAGCATTTTTGTCGAGCTTGTTGTAGTTGATCCGAGCATGCTATGTTGTTGGTCTTGCCATGTTTAGCTTCTATGCCATGTCTACTTGCTGGGTATATGCTTAGATTGTCATGCAATGCCTTGTGGTGAGTGCATCGAGCTCGTAAACATGCCTACCTGATATCTGTTTTGCCATGTTCCAGTTTTCTTCTAAGTCTGAATCTGTTAACGATAATTGCTATGTTCGCATGGTTGCCATTGTATTTTCTGATTCCTTTTGGCTTATGGTCAGTAAGGGACTTTTGTTTTATGCTTTGAGTAGCTTCATTCCATGCCTTGCTTTGCCATGATATGATCTTGTAGAATGTTGTTATCTTGCTCTAAAGATTGCTTCCTGATGTTAAATTCCAGACTTGTTGTTATTTTCGCTAAGTCTGTAACCTGATATCTTTTGCACTTTTTCCATGCTTGTTTGAACCTGCTATTGAGTGAATTAGCCATAGCTCAGTGTTCATATTTTGTCAAGCATCTTGAGTGGATCCCTGCCATGTATTTTGTTGTTATGTTAGAGTGCCGCAGCTTGTTGTTCTTGATGCATTTAGATGGCCTTGTGCTGTTAATCGCAAATCGGTGCCATATTTGTTTTGCTTGCCATTTGCAAACCATGCATCTGATTCCGGTGTTCTTTATATCGATTTCGACCGAAATCAACTCATCTTTCCAGTGGAACTCTTGGTTTTCCAATTTGAGGCCAGGTTCAATCTTTCCTTTCTGAAACATGCATATGCATCGCATATCACATCCCGCATATCATGCCATGTTTTGCATCATGTTGTTTGTGCATTGCACGTGTGTTACGGCATATCTCTCTCAAGGTAGTTTTGGTGATTGATCACAACATGTTTGCGGACTAATCTTGTGCTTTGAATAATTCACAGATTCTCCCCTGGCGCGAGACGCTTTCTTCCCCTCGGAGTGTATTTCAAGACGGTGTAGCTCTTTCGTTTCTTTCTTGGTGGACTAGTTGCGTAGAGGGCACCGTACTATCAAGAGGGGGTCTGCTGGGGTATTGCATGGGTGGAATCATAATGTACACATCAGCTTCTCACCCTCCGAGCTTTTCCATTCCCTTGTAGAGTTCTCTTCTCTATTCCTTGTCCTGTCTGGGTCCAAGCGGTAGTACCGCGCAACCCAGCAGTAGTACCGCTGAGGAGCCACAAGCGGCAGTACCGCTCCACAGCGGTAGTACCGCCCGTGGCTCCACAGCAGTACTACCGCTGGGGTGCCTGGCACCTCCGCCTCGTCCTCAGCATCTTTGGAGAGCTTCTCTCTCTCTCTCTTGCACCCCAGCGGTAGTACCGCACTGCCAGTGGTAGTACGGCCGAAGGGTCACAAGCGGCAGTACCACTCCACAGTGGTAGTACCGCCCGTGACCCCGCTGTCGTAGTACCGCTGGGCAGTCTGGCTCCTACCGCCTCGATTCAAGAGGTCTTTTTCTTGGGTCAGGTTTTACGGCACTAGTCGCGGTTGTATAGGCGGTAGTACCGTTCCAGGAGCAGTAGTACCGCCCCTACCACCGCGGTAGTACCGTGATTGGGTCCTTTCTCTTCTTATCTCCTCTGCGTGGCAGTGCCGCTGGCTGGCGCGGCAGTACCGCTGTCCTGGCGGTAGTACCGCCCCCTCTCAGCGGTAGTACCGCCCTGTGCGGGGCTGGTTGGTGGGGGGCAACGGTTGGATTGTTGCCCCCACTATAAAAGGGAGTCCCCTTCTTCTCTTTGACCTACCTCTTCCTCCCCCAAGCTCCATTTATTGCTCAAGCTCCATTAAATGCTCCAAGCTCCATTTTCGCCCAATCTATCTCTCTAGCCAATCAAACTTGTTGATTTGCTCGGGAGTGGTTGAGAAGGCCCCGATCTACACTTCCACCAAGGGATTTTCGATTCCCCCACCCATCCCTAGCGGATCTTGTTACTCTTGGGTATTTGAGCACCCTAGACAGTTGAGGTCACCACGGAGCCATAGTCCATTGTGGTGAAGCTTCGTGGTCTTGTTGGGAGCCTCCGATTAAGTTGTGGAGATTGCCCCAACCTTGTTTGTAAAGGTTCGGTCACCGCCTTCAAGGGCACCAATAGTGGAATCACGGCATCTCGCATTGTGTGAGGGCGTGAGGAGAATACGGTGGCCCTAGTGGCTTCTTGGGGAGCATTGTGCCTCCACACCGCTCTAACGGAGACGTACTTCCCCTCAAAAGGAAGGAACTTCGGTAACACATCCTTGTCTTCACCGGATCCACTCTTGGTTATCTCTTACCTTTACTTGTGCAAGCTCTTTAGTGTTTCTTCCCTTGCTTGCTTGTATTCTTGTTGTTATTGCATCATATAGGTTGCTCACCTAGTTGCACATCTAGACAACCTACTTTGATGCAAAGTTTAATTTGGTAAAGATAAGTAAAAATTGGTAGTTGCCTATTCACCCCCCTCTAGTCAACCATATCGATCCTTTCAACGTGGTTGATTGTGTCTCCCTTTGCTTGTGTTCTCGCTTTGGGTAGAGCCGGGAGACGAGTACATGATCGAGGAGCCCGTTGAGTATGTTTACGAGGATAAAGCTAACGTCAACTCAGAGAACTTTGCAGGCAAGACGGCCATACCCTCGAAATCACTTCTATCTTTGCTTGCTAGATGCTAGCTCTATTGCTATGCCTATGCTGCGATACCTACCACTTGCTTATCATGACTCCCATATTGCCATGTCAAAACTCTAACCCACCTTGTCCTAGCAAACCGTTGTTTGGCTATGTTACCGCTTTGCTCAGCCCCTCTTATAGCGTTGCTAGTTGCAGGTGAAGATTGGAGTTTATTCCTTGTTGGAACATGTTTATTGTTGGGATATCATTATTATATCTTGTCTATTTTTAATGCACCTATATACTTGGTAAAGGGTGGAAGGCTCGGCCTTATGCCTGGTGTTTTGTTCCACTCTTGCCGCCCTAGTTTCCGTCATACCGGTGTTATGTTCCTTGATTTTGCGTTCCTTACACGGTTGGGTTATAATGGGAACCCCTTGACAGTTCGCCTTGAATGAAACTCTTCCAATAATGCCCAACATTGGTTTTACCATTCGCCACCTAGCCTCTTTTTCCCTTGGGTTCCGTGGACTGAAGGGTCATCTTTATTTTAAACCCCCGGCCAGTGCTCCTCTGAGTGTTGGTCCAAACTGAGCTGCCTGCGGGGCCACCTCGGGGAAACTTGAGGGTTGGTTTTACTCATAGCTAGTCTCATCCGTTGTGCCCTGAGAACGATATATGTGCAGCTCCTATCGGGATTTGTCGGCACATTCGGGTGGCTTTGCTGGTTTAGTTTTACCATTGTCGAGATGTCTTGTAACCGGGATTCCGAGTCTGATCGGATCGTCTTGGGAGAAGGAATGAATATGTTTTGTTGACCGTGAGAGCTTGTGATGGGCTAAGTTGTGACACCCCTGCAGGGATTTGAACTTTCGAAAGCCGTGCCCGCGGTTATGGGCAGATGGGAATTTGTTAATGTCCGTTTGTAGAAAACCTAAACCTAAACTTAATTAAAATGAATCAATAGAGTGTGTGGCCGTGATGGTCTCTTTTCGGCAGAGTCCAGGAAGAGAACACGGTCTCGTGTTATGCTTGAACGTAGGTTGTTCTAGGATCACTCCTTGATCATAGTTTCTCGACTGTGCCTTTTCCTTCTCTTCTCGCTCTCATTTGCGTATGTTAGCCACCATATATGCTAGTCGCTTGTTGCAGCTCCACATCATACCTTTTACCCTTCTTATAAGCTTAAATAGTCTTGATCGTGAGGGTGTGAGATTGCTGAGTCCCCATGACTCACAGTTTACTTCTAAAACCAGATGCAGGGACCGATGATACCGCTCCAGGAGATTCGACTGAGCTCAAGTGGGAGTTCGATGAGGACTCAGGACGATACTACATTTCCTTTCCAGACGATCAATAGTGGTGCCCAGTTGGGGCGATCGGGGACTTTGTCGCATTTGGGGTTGTTCTTTATTTTGGTTCCATAGTCGGACCTTGATTGTATCTGGATGAATGTAATGATATTTATGATATTGTGTGATGTGGCAAGTGTAAGCCAACTATGTATCTCTTTTCCCATTTAATTACATGGGTTGTGTGAAGATTACCTCACTTGCGACATTGCTTACAATGCGGTTATGCCTCTAAGTCGTGCTTCGACACGTGGGAGATATAGCCGCATCGTGGGCGTTACAACATAGCTCCGCCTAAACACAACATTTGCATGTACTGTAGTACTAGACTTAATATTCATGTTTTAGTTTCCTGTTCATTTTAAATATTGAATCGAGGACCATGCATGTCTTACATTTTACTCCCTTCGTTCCGAAATATTAGTCTTTTTAGAGATTTCAAATGGACCGCCACATACTGATGTATATAGACATATTTTAGAGTGTAGATTCACTCATTTTGCTCCGTATGTAGTCACTTGTTGAAATCTCTAAAAGACTAATATTTAGGAATAGAAGGAGTATTTTGAATTCGTGTCATACATGCATGGTTTGGAAAAATAGATGCACTATACATATTGGATTGTTGTTGTGTTCGTGTGTGTGTGTGTGGTCATATGCTTGATACATACAAAGTTTCCTCACCACCATACCGTTCATCTTTTAAATTTTAATTTGCAATGAAAAACTTACTAGGGATACCATGAAATGTGAAATCCACATTGAGATCACTATATCACAAACTCACTCTAATTCAAGAACTCATCATAAATCAATTACCATGTTGAGATTACTATTTGCAAGGAAAATATGGGCATTGTAATACACATAGATTTGTTAGGCAATTTAAAAGATTCCTTTCGTATTCTCAAATGGTACGACCCAACGGCGTAACAGCCAGACCTTGGCTCGTGTTGATCCTAAAAAAACAGGGATCGTGTCCTTCTGGTGGCGTGCGTGGTACGCACATTAGCCAACCCCAACCAGTCGAGCCTCCGCGTTTCGAGTCGAAATATCTGGCGGCCAGAATTCCAGCCCTAGGAAATTCCCCTCATGTCCCTGGTCCATAATGACTACCGATGAACAACGGAGGGATGCTTTAGTAACTAGACAACATTACCTACCGTGCCGCGAACGCACTATAAGAAATATGTCAACTTGTGACCTTGACTATTGGTCACTGAAAGGTCACTATTTTTCATTTGCGACCTTTTTGTGACCAAAAATAGAAGGTCAAAAGCTGGCGGTCGTAAACTAAAATTAACGACCTTCTCTGTGAGAAGGTCGTAGACGTTTACGACCAAAATATGCCTATTGTTTTGTTTTGGTCACTAGCAACCTCTCCAGGCAACGTAGGCATCCAGCGTGGCAAGCTGATGTGGCACAAGATTCAGCCCAGTCCAATTCGGTATTCTACATGGGCCTAGCCCATTAATTCAGCCTATTAGTATTTTTTTCTCATATTAATTTTGGCTAGGTAGATGGGCCAAGCCCAACAATTAAGCCTTCACATTTTTGGGCCGTCGCCTTTTCCGCTAGAAATTTTTAGTTTTTTTGTAATATAAAAAGGTCCACTAGTCAAATGGGTCCCAGATCTCAGGTTCAGGTACATGGGTCCCAGCTAGCAAGTTCATATTCTTCATATTTCAATTTAACAGTAAATAAATAACCAGTATTTAAATTGGCACAAACAAGAAACACACATAATACTCCAAATATTATCAGCCAGATTCAGTACAGAGCTCCTATTGTACAAATAACATATACTTTACAACCTCTACACATAATAAGCTCTAACATATACAAGCTCTACA
Source organism: Triticum urartu (assembly GCF_003073215.2). Lineage (NCBI taxonomy): Eukaryota > Viridiplantae > Streptophyta > Magnoliopsida > Poales > Poaceae > Triticum > Triticum urartu. The sequence goes on along the minus strand of NC_053024.1, from coordinate 340,656,446 downwards.
CGTGATACTCCAAACATTCTCCAGAAGCTCTACAAGTATGGCAATCACAGTTACAAGCTCCACATGTGATACAGTTACAAGCTATGTTCTTCAGCATGGAGCTCCTTCAATAACAATCACAAACTAGGCACCTACTCCTGTTAGGAATGGGCCAACAGAATGGTGATATACCTTCCACGATCACCCTGATACATGAATCAACAGAGAAGAATTAGGAAAACTGGAGCCAATATAGCAAGAAGAGACCATTCAAAAATGACAGCTATTTATATTAGAATGACGACACAAATCCAGCTAGTAGCATGATTTTTGTTCTCCAGCTAGTTAAAATGAGATACTCATTCATACAAGAAAACAGAGAAAAATATGAATATGTATTGCCCAAGTGCGAGTCGTGCAAAAAACATCACTACACCAAATTGCACCTAAACAATAATACCATTCTACTACCACAGCCATCCATTCAACAGGCAAGATCAAACATTACTAGTCAGAGTACGTAGGCTTAACATCACTAACATCACAAATGCACGAGAGAATAAAGGGAACCAAGAGAGATACCTAAGGATGATAGCATCGTGATGATTTGGATTAAGTTAGCATCTGTGAGGAGGTGAATTATCGCCATGGTGTGCTTGATGATGCACACAGCCATGATCTTGTGTAACGCCCTCGATGCGGCTATATCTCCTACGTGTCGAAGCACGACTTAGAGGCATAACCGCATTGAAAGCAATGTCGCAAGTAAGGTAATCTTCAAAACATCCCATGTAATTACGTAATAAGGGGAAAGGTACATAGTTGGCTTACACTCGCCACGTCACACAAAGTACATAAATAGCATTACATCAACCAATACAATCATGGTCCGACTACGGTACCAAAATAAAAGATCAACCCCAACAAGCGACATGGTCCCGATCGCCCCAACTGGGCACCACTACTGATCATCAGGGAAAGACACATAGTAACGGCGTGAGTCTTCGTCAAACTCCCACTTGAGCTCAAGCGCATCATCTGGAACGGAGTCATCGGGCCCTGCATCTGGTTTGGAAGTAATCTATGAGCCACGGGGACTCAGCAATCTCGCACCCTCGCGATCAAGACTATTTAAGCTTATAGGTAAGGCAAGGTAATATGTGGAGCTGCAGCAAGCGACTAGCATATATGGTGGCTAACCTATTCGCAAAAGAGAGCGAGAAGAGAAGGCAAAGCATGAACGAGTAACTATAGAACAACCTATGGAAAACATTACTCCAACACCGTGTTCACTTCCCGGACTCCGCCGAGAAGAGACCATCACGGTAACACACTCAGTTGATTCATTTTGATTAAGTTAAGGTTCAAGTTATCTACAACCGGTCATTAACAAATTCCCATCTGCCCATAACCGCGGGCACGGCTTTCGAAAGTTCAAATCCTTGCAGGGAGTCCAAACTTAGCCCATGACAAGCTCTCACGGTCAACGAAGGATATACCTTCTCCTGAGACATTCCGATCAGACTCAGCATCCCGGTTCTACAAGACAACTTCGACAAGTTAAAACAAATCCAGCAACACCGCCCGAATGTGCCGACAAATCCCGATAGGAGCTGCACATATCTCATTCTCAGGGCACACTCAGATTGTCCAAACTTCCGGTAGGCCAGCCCAGAGTTTCCCCTGGTGGCCACCCGCGGCTGACGAGGTGGACCAACACTCAGAGGAGCACTGGCCCGGGGGGGTTAAAATAAGATGACCCTCGGGCTCCGGAAACCCAAGGGAAAAGGAGGCTAGGTGGAAAATTGTAAAACCAAGGTTGGGCATTGCTAGAAGAGTTTTATTCAAGGCGATTTGTCAAGGGGTTCCCATTATTACCCAACCGCGTAAGGAACGCAAAATCCGGGAACATAACACCGATATGACGGAAACTAGGGCGGCAAGAGTGGAACAAAACACTAGGCAAAAGGCCGAGCCTTCCACCCTTTACCAAGTATATAGATGCATTAAGATAACAAGATTATATAATGATATCCCAACAAGAAAATAATGTTCCAACAAGGAACGATCTCCAATCTTCACATGCAACTAGCAACGCTATAAGAGGGGCTGAGCAAAGCGGTAACATATCCAATCAACGGTTTGCTAGGACATGGTGGGTTAGAGGTTTGACATGGCAATTTGGGAGGCATGATAAGCAAGTGGTAGGCATCGTAGCATAGGCATAGCAAAAGAGCGAGCATCTAGCAAGCAAAGATAGAAGTGATTTCGAAGGTATGATCATCTTGCCTGCAAAGTTGTCAGAGTTGACTGCATCCTCGAAAGCAAACTCAACGGGCTCCTCGTTAGCGAACTCATCTCCCGGCTCTACCCAAACAAGCAAAAGGAACACAATCAACCATGTGCAAAGCTCAAACAACATGATGCAAACATGGTATGCTATGCAGGATGCGATATGTGATGCATATGCAAGATTTGACAAGGAATGATTGAACCTGGCCTCAACTTGGAAATCCAAGTGTGCCACTGGAAAGGTGAGGTGATTTCGGTTGAAATCGATATAAAGAACACCGGAATTGGATGCACGATTTGGAAATGGCAAGCAAAACAAATATGGCACCGGTCTGCGATAAACAGCAAGTACCCATCTAAATGCATCAAGATAATTATGGTACAGCACTAAAACATGACAACAAAATACATGGCAGGGGTCCACACAAAATGCTTGACAAAAGATGAACACTGAGCTACGGCCAGTTCATCCATTAACAGGCTCAAACAAGCATGGCAAAAGTGCAATTGATAAACAGGTTTCAGACTTAGTGAAATTAACACAAGCCTGGAATTTCTGATCAGGTAGCACACTTTGGAGCATCAAAACTATATGCTACAGGAACTTAACATGGCAAAATAAGGCATGACATGGAGCTACTCAAAGAGCTTAACAAAAGTCCCTTAGTGACCTTGAGCCAAAAGGGATCATAAAAATACAATTGCAAGCATGTGAACATGGCAAAAACATAATCAGATCTCAGACTTAGTGAAAAACTGGAGCATGCAAATCTGTTAACGAGTAGGCATGTTTACGAGCTCGATGCACTCACTACAGAGCAAGGCATGACAATCTAAGCATACACCCATCAATAATACACATTATATAAGCTAGAAATGGCAAGAACAACAACATAGCATGCACGGATCAACAACAACGTCCTCGGCAAAATCGCTAACAAGTAGACAATCTGCCCAGATTCATGAAATAGCAAAAGTAGAGCTCAACTGACTCAAGCTAGGTTGCTCCATAATTGCAAACAAGGACATGGATGGATAGGGCACGACAATATTAACAAATCATCCTTACTGATCATCCTCAAAAGAGGCACGGATCACTAGGAAACAATCCCTGAAATCAGCTTTAACGAATGCACTACTTTGCAAGCTTGTGCTAGTCACCACATATGTCACAAAAATACATGGATAGCACCTCTGTAAAGATGGAAAAGCATATAACAAAACGCATGTAGGGCTCAGGAGCATATCATGCACACATTAATCATGGCAAAAATGACAAATAGCTATTTGGTGCAGCAGATCTGACAATTATCTCAAATAGCTCTCTTCCAACAGCATTTCGGGCCTCAAGATGAGCTCAAATGAAAATGATGCAATGAGATAAACTGATGTACTCTCTGAGGCGAACATTTTGATATGCTACATGCGCAAAACGGAGCTACGGATGCGGAGTTACGGCATGATGAAGTTGCAAGAAAAATTAGGGTTAGGAGGAAAAAAGTCAACTGAATCAGATCTGGATCCGAATCGGGTTACTGTAGCTGCGCGCAATCTGAGGTTCGCCAGCCGGAGTTTCGAGGTCTCCGGACTTGCTGACGTCACCGGAGGAAGGGGAGGAAGCCGAGGCGGTGGAGGAGGTCGGCGGAGCTCGCCGGAGCGGCGACGGCGGTGGCCGGGCGGCGCGGCGAGGTCCGGAGGGAACGGCGGCGAGGTCGGGCGTCGCCACCGGCGAGGGACGCGGCGTCCGGTGTGGTGGCCCGCGGCGGAGCTGGCGACGGCGTCGGGGAAGGAGGGCGGCGCGGGCGCCCTGGCGGCGGGGACGAGCGGCGCTTGGGAGACGGGCCTCGGGGGCCCGGGATGGGCTCCGCGGGCCGGCGGGATTCGCGTCGATGTGGGGCGCCGGCTGGGACACGTGGTAGACGGCGATTGGTTCGGGCGGAGCTGCGGACGTGTCCGGCGCGTCCGGACGCTATCCAGCGCGCGGAGAGGAAGGGGATCTATGGTTTGGGGAAGAAGACCCGAAAATTTCGGGAGAGGATCTATATATAGGCATAGAGGGAGCTAGGAGAGTCCAAATGAGGTGCGGTTTTCGGCCACGCGATCGTGATCGAACGCTCTAGATGATGGAGAGGGTTTTGGTGGGTTTTGGGCCAAAATGGAAGGGTGTTGGGCTGCAACACACACAAGGCCTTCTCGGTCCCTCGGTTAACCGTTGGAGCATCAAACAAAGTCCAAATGCTACGAAACTTGACATGCGGTCTACCGTTAGTAAACCAAGGCCGCTTGGCAAGTCTCGGTCCAATCCAGATATGTTTAATCCCCACACACGAAAAGAAGGTAGAAGTGAACACCGGAGGAGATAGGAGCGCCGGAATGCAAAACGTACAACGGGGAAAATGCTCAGATGCAAGAGACGAACACGTATGCAAATGCAATGCACATGATGACATGATATGAGATGCATGACAACGACAACAACACACGGAGACAAAAACCCGAACCCGAGGAAATAAAATAACTTAGCGCCGGAAACGGCAAGAGTTGGAGTACATATTAGGTAAATTACATCCGGGGTGTTACAACACTCCACCACTACAAAAGGATCTCGGCCCGAGATCTAGGACTGGAAGAACGCCGAGTACTCAGAACGGAGGTGATCCTCGCGTTCCTAGGGGGCTTCACAGTCGGAATTGTTTGACCACTTGAATTTGAGTAATTTGATTGACTTATTGTGAGTCTTGCATTCAGTCTCTTCAAGAATAGCCACGGGGTGCTCACGATAAGAGAGATCTTCTTGGAGATCAATGTCTTCGAAGTTGACGGTGCGGTCAGGAGTCTTGAAGCACTTGCGGAGCTGAGAGACATGGAACATGTCGTGCACATTTGCATAGTTTGAAGGAAGCTCGAGTTGATAGGCGAGATCGCCTCTCTTGCTGACGATCTTGAAAGGACCCACGTATCTAGGGGCAAGCTTCCCTTTGATACCGAAGCGACGAGTACCTTTCATTGGAGAGACGCAGAGGTACACATGATCTCCGATCTCGAAAGCCAAATCACGGTGCTTACTATCATAGTAGCTCTTCTGGCATGATTGCGCTGCTTTGAGGTTATCACGGATGACTTTACACATCTCTTCTGCCTCTGTGATTAAGTCATTTGCGAGAAGTTGACGTTCACCGGTTTCTGACCAGTTGAGAGGAGTATGACACTTCCTGCCGTACAGAATTTTGAATGGGGCCTTGCCCGAACTTGCTTGAAAACTGTTGTTGTAGCATAATTCGGCATATGGAAGACAATCTTCCCACTTCATGTCGAAGGAGATCACACAAGCCCTGAGCATATCTTCAAGAATCTGATTGACACGCTCGACTTAACCGCTAGTTTGAGGATGGAAAGTTGTGCTGAAGCGGATGTTGGTGCCCATGGACTTCTGAAAAGACTCCCAAAACTTGGAGGTGAAGATGTTGCCACGGTCTGAGGAGATCACCTGAGGAATATCATGCAGAGAGACAATCCAAGAGGTATACAGCTCCGCCAATTGAGCTGCAGTGATAGACTCTTTGATAGGCAGAAAGTGAGCCACTTTAGTGAGTTTGTCGATGACAACGAATATAGCATCATTGCCACGCTTGGACTTTGGAAACCCAGTCACGAAGTCCATCTCAATGTGGTCAAAGTTCCATTCTGGAACGGCAAGAGGTTGGAGGAGACCAGCTGGCCTTTGGTGTTCTGCCTTCACTCTTCTGCAGACATCACATTCATTCATGAACTGAGCAATCTCGCACTTCATTCGAGTCCACCAATAAGCCTGCTTGAGGTCCTGATACATCTTCATACTCCCAGGGTGGATGGAGAGGAGTGAATTGTGAGCCCCATTCATGATCACTTTACGAAGGTCACCTTTGGGCACAACAATACGATCCTCGAAGAAGAGAGTATCCTTGTCATCAACGCGGTAGCACCTGTACTTGGGTTGACTCTTGGCAATCCCAATCTTCACCTTCTTCACCATAGCATCAAGAAGTTGAGCCTCGCGAATCTGATCTTCCAAAGTAGGAGAGACTTGAAGGTTGGCGAGGAAACCTTGAGGAACAACTTGCAGATTGAGTTTGCGGAAAGCTTCACAAAGCTCGGGTTGGTAAGGCTTGAGAATCAGATTGTTGCAATAAGCCTTCCTGCTCAAAGCGTCAGCAATCACATTTGCCTTGCCTGGAGTATACTCGATACTCGGATTATACTCTTGAATCATTTCGACCCAACCAGTCTGCCTGAGGTTCAGATTAGGCTGAGTGAAGATGTACTTGAGACTCTTGTGGTCAGTGAAAATGTCCACTTTTCTTCCCAATAAGAGATGTCTCCAAGTCAAAAGAGCATGCACAACTAACGCCAACTCGAGGTCATGAGTGGGGTAGTTCTTCTCGTTGGGCTTCAACTGGCGAGAGGTATAAGCCACCAATTTCTTCTCTTGCATCAACACTGCACCAAGACCTTGAAGAGAGGCATCGCAGAAGACCTCGAATGGTTTGGATTCATCAGGAGGAGTCAGAACTGGAGCAGTGACCAATTTCTCTTTCAAAGTGTTGAAAGTGATGTCAGATTCCGGAGACCAAACGTACTTGACGTGCTTCTGGAGAAGGTTTGAAAGAGGCTTCGCAATCTTTGAAAAGTTCTCAACGAACCTTCGACAGTAGCTTGCGAGACTGAGGAAGCTAAAGAAGTTGCTTCACGTTCTGAGGTGGTTCCCAATTCACAATTGCAGACACCTTCTCAGGATTCACCGCAATGCCCTTGGCAGAGATGATATGCCCAAGATAGAGAACCTCATCAAGCCAAAACTTGCACTTTGAGAACTTGGCGTAGAACTGATGTTCCCTGAGCTTATCGAGCACCAAATGCAAGTGCTTGGCATGATCTTCCTTGTTCTTCGAAAAGACCAGAATGTTGTCGAGATAGACCAAAACGAAGTCAATTGTGTAGGCGTTCAAGATGAAGTTCATCATGGAAGAGAAAGTCGGAGGAGCGTTGACGAGGCCAAAAGACATGACAGTGTATTCGTATGAACCATAGCTTGTTCTGAAAGCCGTCTTGGGAATATCCTGCTCACGGATTCGAATCTGGTGATAACCCATACGGAGATCAAGCTTGGAGAATACTTGGGCACCTTTGAGTTGTTCGAACAGCTCATTGATGTTGGGAAGTGGGTACTTGTTCTTGATAGTCTTCTTGTTCAATGGACGGTAGTCAACACAAAGTCGGTCCGTTCCATCCTTCTTCTTCACAAAAAGTACTCCACAACCCCACGGAGAAGAACTAGGTCGGATGAGACCCATTCGTTCTTGAATATCGAGTTGCTTCTTCAGCTCCTTAACTCTTCAGGTCCGAGCTTGTAAGGACGTTTGCAAACCAGTTTCGTGCCAGGCTCAAGATCGATGATGAATTCAACTGGCCGGTGCAGAGGCATTCCTGGAAGCTCTTCTGGAAAGACGTCTTGACATTCGCAAATGACTGGAATTTGCGAGATGGCATCCAGTTCACCCTTCTCATTGAGAGAAAAACAGACGGATTGTATTATCCCGAGCGGCAAAGACAATTACATCCTCAGACGAATGAGTCAATTGAATCTGCCTTTCTGCACAATCAAGCTGAGCCTTGTGCTTAGAAAGCCAATCCATTCCAAGAATAAGATCAATATCCGAGTTACCAAGGACCATTGGAGAAGCCAGAAACTTAAAATCACCCATCATGATAGAAATATCCGGGACCTCGTGGTTAGCGAGCAAACATTTACCCGGTGAGACAACTGCTAACGGTTTATGCAAAACTTGAGAAGACAACTCATGCTTAGATGCAAAAAGTCTCGAGATGAAACAATGCGATGCACCAGTGTCAAAAAGTACTTTTTGCAGGAACATCGTTAACAGGAAGGTTACCCATGATGACATATGACGAGTCCTTTGCCTGAGTTGCATTCATCAAGTTGACCTTGGCGTGCTTGGGGTTGTGCTTGACCACAGCTGTACTTGCCGATCTCATAGGAGGAGGAGGAGGGAGACGCCTCTGATTGAAGCATTTGTTGGCATAGTGACCCTTCTGTTGGCACTTGTTGCACGTGACCTCTAAAAGTGGACGTTGATACGGAGCACTCGATCTTGGAGCTTGAGACGAAGTCTTGTTCTAAAAGCCAGGGTTGGGGGGGGGGGAAGATCCACTGCCACCTTTGCTCTTCTGTTGATACGGCTGACGAAACGGAGGAGGAGGAAGCCAATATTTCTGCTACTTAGCCACTTGAGTAGAGGAAGAAGGAGTAGCGTTTATGACTCGCTTCTTGGAAGCATCACACTTCAGTTGAGCAGCCTCTTGCTTCAACGCCATGTTGTAAAACTCATCGTACCTCCTGGGCTCAAAGAGGACGAGAGCTAGCTGGATTTCTTCTCTAAGACCACCCCTGAACTGGTATATCATGCTCTTCTCGTCGAGGACGTCCTGCTTAGCAAAACGGGTGAGCTTTTGAAAAAACTTGTTGTAGTCATAGACAGACATAGAGCCTTGCTTCAGGTTGCGGAATTCCTCACGCTTGCTTTCAACCACGCTCTGAGGAATATGATGAGCTTTGAAGTCTTGACAGAATTCATCCCAGGTAATCACACGGCCTCCTTTGGAATCTTTGTACTACTGGAACCATTCTGCAGCTTGGTCTTTGAGTTGGAAGGAAGAGAACTTGACAAAGTCCTCAGGCCTGACGTTACTGCACTCGAAATGCTTGCACAAGTCCACGAGCCAATCGTCAGCATCAGTTGCCTCAACACAATTGCTGAAGGTCTTTGGCTGGTTAGCAAGGAACTGGTTGAGTGTAGCAAAGTGATTCTGATTGTTGCCTTGGTTGCCTTGGTTCGCTTGGTTGCGCTCTTGAAGAATTTGCATGATCAACTGCGTGTTTGCATTGGTAGCAGCCATCACAGCTTGCCATGCCTCCGGAGGAGGAGGTGGTGGTGGCGGATCAGGATTCGGAGTCGTGCGCGTTGGAGGAGCCATCCTGAAGAGGTTGACATCCATTAGCACATTGATAGATAACTATTGAAGCTGAATCCAACGGGATGAAATTGCAACATATAGTCTTCACATATGAACAAAATGAACGAATGCATTCCAATTGAAATGGTCACATATCCATAAATTGAGAAGCCACTTAGAATTTAGGTAGAGGAATAAATCAACAAGGTACGAAGCAAGAACGAATACTCGGTAAAGATCACCCAATCTCAAACCAAATATCCGTGGAAGAAGAACTAGAGCTACAAGAATTCCCACCTATGAAACTCCGGAACCTTTCCGGTTATGCAATCAGTTGTTGGGGATACAGGGGAAGCATAATATCTCACCCAAATCTAGCAAATCCTACATCCAGCTGTATCCATCCTTCAACGCATAACCGAGAAAAACTTCGGAAATCGTCTACCTCAACCTTCGAAAAGCATCCATTATACAAGTTATGGCAATACTCCCGAACTCCCGCCCCAGTACTGGGTGGCGTCTAGGTTATCTCACCAACAACTGCATAAAAGAGATTTTCGATGTCGGCGAACTAAACTCAGGTATTCAAGAACTACAACAATAAAATTGTGATGACAACACCTCAGAGCTCAACTCCCCGGGACACTGCCACAACCCCTAAATGAAAGGAGGCACCAAGAACAATGTTCCCGTCACAAATCCATCGAAACGATTCCAAGATACCCACGTGATCCTAAATTTTTTTAGTGAAATTTGAGAAGAGAAGAGTCAAGACTCTACGTCAGAATGCCTTACCAGAGCGATGAGGGGACTGGGGAGTAAAAAGAATTCCTAAACTCTCCGATACAATTCCTAAATGACTCAAAACATTTTTCTAGACTCAACTCGTCCGCTAATTCGATCAAGCAATGGGGCTCCTAAGGTCGGGGAAGGCTCTGATTACCAACTTGTAATGCCCTCGATGCGGCTATATCTCCTACGTGTCCAAGCACGACTTAGAGGCATAACCGCATTGAAAGCAATGTCGCAAGTAAGGTAATCTTCAAAACATCCCATGTAATTACATAATAAGGGGAAAGGTACATAGTTGGCTTACACACGCCACGTCACACAAAGTACATAAATAGCATTACATCAACCAATACAATCATGGTCCGACTACGGTACCAAAATAAAAGATCAACCCCAACAAGCGACATGGTCCCGATCGCCCCAACTGGGCACCACTACTGATCATCGGGGAAAGACACATAGTAACGGCGTGAGTCTTCGTCGAACTCCCACTTGAGCTCAAGTGCATCATCTGGAATGGAGTCATCGGGCCCTGCATCTGGTTTGGAAGTAATCTGTGAGCCACGGGGACTCAGCAATCTCGCACCCTCGCAATCAAGACTATTTAAGCTTATAGGTAAGGCAAGGTAATATGTGGAGCTGCAGCAAGCGACTAGCATATATGGTGGCTAACCTGTTCACAAAAGAGAGCGAGAAGAGAAGGCAAAGCACGAACGAGTAACTATAGAACAACCTACGACAAACATTACTCCAACACCGTGTTCACTTCCCGGACTCCGCCAAGAAGAGACCACCACGGTAACACACTCAGTTGATTCATTTTAATTAAGTTAAGGTTCAAGTTATCTACAACCGGACATTAACAAATTCCCATCTGCCCATAACCGCGGGCACGGCTTTCGAAAGTTCAAATCCCTGCAGGGGAGTCCCAACATAGCCCATGACAAGCCCTCACGGTCAACGAAGGATATACCTTCTCCCGAGACATTCCGATCAGACTCGGCATCCCGGTTCTACAAGACAACTTCGACAAGTTAAAACAAATCCAGCAACACCGCCCGAATGTGCCGACAAATCCCGATAGGAGCTGCACATATCTCGTTCTCAGCGCACACTCAGATTGTCCAAACTTCCGGTAGGCCAGCTTAGAGTTGCCCCTGGTGGCCACCGGCGGCTGACGAGGTGGACCAACACTCAAAGGAGCACTGGCCCGGGGGGGTTAAAATAAGATGACCCTCGGGCTCCGGAAACCCAAGGGAAAAAGAGGCTAGGTGGCAAATGGTAAAACCAAGGTTGGGCATTGCTGGAAGAGTTTTATTCAAGGCGATTTGTCAAGGGGTTCCCATTATTACCCAACCGCGTAAGGAACGTAAAATCCGGGAACATAACACCGATATGACGGAAACTAGGGCGGCAAGAGTGGAACAAAACACTAGGAAATAGGCCGAGCCTTCCACCCTTTACCAAGTATATATATGCATTAAGATAACAAGATTATATAATGATATCCCAACAAGAAAATAATGTTCCAACAAGGAACGATCTCCAATCTTCACGTGCAACTAGCAACGCTATAAGAGGGGCTGAGCAAAGCGGTAACATAGCCAATCAATGGTTTGCTAGGACATGGTGGGTTAGAGGTTTGACATGGAAATTTGGGAGGCATGATAAGCAAGTGGTAGGCATCGTAGCATAGGCATAGCAAAAGAGCGAGCATCTAGCAAGCAAATATAGAAGTGATTTCGAGGGTATGATCATCTTGCCTGCAAAGTTGTCAGAGTTGACTGCATCCTCGAAAGCAAACTCAACGGGCTCCTCGTTAGCGAACTCATCTCCCGGCTCTACCCAAACAAGCAAAAGGAACACAATCAACCACGTGCAAAGCTCAAACAACATGATGCAAACATGGTATGCTATGCGGGATGCGATATGTGATGCATATGCAAGATTTGACAAGGAATGATTGAACCTGGCGTCAACATGGAAATCCAAGTGTGCCACTTGAAAGGTGAGGTGATTTTAGTTGAAATCAATATAAAGAACACCGGAATCGGATGCACGGTTTGGAAATGGCAAGCAAAACAAATATGGCACCGGTCTGCGATAAACAGCAAGTAGCCATCTAAATGCATCAAGATAATTATGGTACAGTACTAAAACATGACAACAAAATACATGGTAGGGATCCACACATAATGCTTGACAAAAGATGAACACTTAGCTACGGACAATTCATCCATTAACAGGCTCAAACAAGCATGGCAAAAGTGCAATTGATAAACAGGTTTCAGACTTAGTGAAATTAACACAAGCCTGGAATTTCAGATCAGGTAGCACACTTTGGAGTATGAAAACTATATGCTACAGGAACTTAACATGGCAAAACAAGGCATGACCCGTAGTGACCTTAGTGACCTTGAGCCAAAAGGGATCATAAAAATACAATTGCAAGCATGTCAACGTGGCAAAAACATAATCAGATCTCAGACTTAGTGAAAAACTGGAGCATGCAAATCTGTTAACGAGTAGGCATGTTTACGAGCTCGATGCACTCACTACAGAGCAAGGCATGACAATCTAAGCATACACCCATCAAGAATACACATTATATAAGCTAGAAATGGCAAGAACAACAACATAGCATGCACGGATCAACAACAACGTCCTCGGCAAAATCGCTAACAAGTAGACAATCTGCCCAGATTCACGAAATAGCAAAAGTAGAGCTCGACTGACTCAAGCTAGGTTGCTCCATAATTGCAAACAAGGACATGGATGGATAGGGCACGACAATATTAACAAATCATCCTTACTGATCATCCTCAAAAGAGGCACGGATCACTAGGAAACAATCCCTGAAATCAGCTTTAACGAATGCACTACTTTGCAAGCTTGTGCTAGTCACCACATATGTCACAAAAATACATGGATAGCACCTCTGTAAAGATGGAAAAGCATATAACAAAACGCATGTAGGGCTCAGGAGCATATCATGCACACATTAATCATGGCAAAAATGACAAATAGCTATTTGGTGCAGCAGATCTGACAATTATCTCAAATAGCTCTCTTCCAACAGCATTTCGGGCCTCAAGATGAGCTCAAATGAAAATGATGCAATGAGATAAACTGATGTACTCTCTGAGGCGAACATTTTGATATGCTACATGCGCAAAACGGAGCTACGGATGCGGAGTTACGGCATGATGAAGTTGCAAGAAAAATTAGGGTTAGGAGGGAAAAAGTCAACCGAATTAGATCTGGATCCGGATCGGGTTACTGTAGCTGCGCGCAATTCGAGGTTCGCCGGCCAGAGTTTCGAGGTCGCCGGACTTTCTGAACATCGTCGGAGGAAGGGGAGGAAGCCGAGGCGGTGGAGGAGGTCGGCGGAGCTCGCCGGAGTGGCAACGGCGGTGGCCGGGCGGCACGGCGAGGTCCGGAGGGAACGGCGGCGAGGTTGGGCGTCGCCACCGGCGAGGGACGCGGCGGCCGGCGCGGTGGCCCGCGGCGGAGCTGGTGACGACGTCGGGTACGGAGGGTGGCGCGGGCGCCCTGGCGGCAGGGACGAGCGGCGCTTGGGAGACGGGCCTCGGGGGCCCGGGACGGGCTCCGCGGGCCGGCGGGATTCGCGGTGATGTGGAGCGCCGGCTGGCACACGTGGCGGACGGCGATTGGTCCGGGCAGAGCGGCGGACGTGTCTGGCGCGTCCGGACGCTATCTGGCGCGCGGAGAGGAAGGGGATCTAGGGTTTGGGGAAGAAGACCCGAAAATTTCGGGAGAGGATCTATATATAGGCATAGAGGGAGCTAGGAGAGTCCAAATGAGGTGCGGTTTTCGGCCACGCGATCATGATCGAACGCTCTAGATGATGGAGAGGGTTTTGGTGGGTTTTGGGCCAAAATGGAAGGGTGTTTGGCTGCAACACACACGAGGCCTTCTCGGTCCCTTTGTTAACCGTTGAAGCATCAAACGAAGTCCAAATGGTACAAAACTTGACAGGCGGTCTACCGGTAGTAAACCAAGGCCGCTTGGCAAGTCTCGGTCAAATCCGGAAATATTTAATCCCCACACACGAAATGAAGGTAGAAGTGACCACCGGAGGAGATAGTTGCGCCGGAATGCAAAACGGACAACGGGGAAAATGCTCGGATGCATGAGACGAACACGTATGCAAATGCAATGCACATGATGACATGATATGAGATGAATGACAACGACAACAACACACTGAGACAAAAACCCGAGCCCGAGGAAATAAAATAACTTAGCGCCGGAAACGGCAAGAGTTGGAGTACATATTAGGTAAATTACATCCAGGGTGTTACATCTTGCCACCGTTGCATCCATGCACTAGATATGGGAGGTACCAATGCATTCAAGTAGAACAAAATCACCATCATTAACCCACAACTTTAACTACAAACTAAGTAAGTATCAAGTAACAACGAAAACAAGTTGAGAAAAACACAGAAAGTAATTACTTCATGTCATGCAGAGTTCAAACTGAATAAACACATGCAAAGTTCAAACCAAATAAACATATGCATGATATTGTTCTACAGATGAAAGAAGGACAACATCTATAAGGTTAGCTGAGCTTAATAAATACATAGAGAGAGAGAGAGTAAATGTTCTCAGGTTAGCCTTAACATGGCAACCTAACTTGTACTTAATTTTGAGCAAACATACATATCAATACAGGGTTAGGCAAGACAGTAAAGAAAGACATAGGTGCTAGAGTTAGAAAACACTGGTGATACAAGTAGCATAAGCATAATACAACATAGTATATTTGTTGTGTGGATATATGCATATAATTGGCCATAACTTTATCTTCCAAATTAATAGTTACCACAGTGAAAACCTTGACAAGAGAAGATAAACTTTGACAACATAAGGTGAGATGAAAGATAGCAAAAAACACATGCCAGTCATCAATTTTTATTCTACTGAGCAAATTGGACAACAACCACCTATTTTGTAACAACTTCAGTTAACTTGGGAGAAATCCAACCAAACCAATTGATAAACAAAATTCTACTGAATTTTGGGGCATCAAGCAAGCAACTTAGTTGGCAAACAATGAAATCAAGCATGTAAGCAAATTTGGAGCAGCACCAAATCAGGGACCAAGCCTAGTAAACCAAAACAAGGAGATGCAGAGGGAGGCCTTAACCTAGAGTTGCAGCTTCCCCGCAGCTAGGCATCTCCTCTCCCTACATCCGAGTCGAGTTGGTGATGTTGCAGCCGTGCAGCTACTCCTGCACATCAGGGAAGGGAATGGAAGGTAAGGTCAAAATCTGGAGCCAATATATTATGAAATTTTCATTCAGAAAACTAACAAGTTCGTTAGAATGATAACACAAATTCAGCTATGACAATGCTTCGTTCTCCAGCTAGTTAAAATGAGATACTCATTCATACAAGGTGAAAAAAGAAAATAAATCATTTTACTAATAGCATGAAAGTATCAATGTTCTGTTCTTATCAGCTTATTCTTATGCATAAAGCAACTAAGGAAACCAAAGAAGAGCACTAACTAGTCTGGAGCTGGCCAAATATGCGAATGAATCATACTAGTTCGTAGAAATTAGGCTACAATAGATCATTGACGGTAAATTACGGAAGAAAAAAGAACATCTACTGCGGTGGCGAGGAAGTAAACGAGGCAGGCAGAGCAGAGCAGGGGACCTTCTGGATATCTCTCGTAGCATACACATCACATTTTGGCCAGAAATAACATCTTGCTTGCTCTGGCCATGGAATAACATCTTGCTTGCTCTGGCCATGGAATATTATACTCTGGATAAGAAATACACAACACATTTTCTGGACAGAGAAAGAGACTAGTATCTCAGCACAAGTAACTGCAAACTGACAAAAATGCTCAGGGCAGAACTATCAAAGTGTTTTATTAACCTCTAGGTTAAAACTACCACATTTTCATTGTCACTCGTTAGTCGGAAAATCTAGCTATCTCTCATGTGTAAATATGTACATGTTGGCATTAATTGAAAAAATGGGTATGAACAAGCATGCGCTGCTGCACAATAATGAATGAGAACAATCAGGTACTGGCAGGGGTATATGGCTGCACCATCAATCAATGCAGGACACTGCCAGGAGCGTAAATGCAGTAGCAACCCTTCTGGCGTTTGAGAGCACTCTCACTGTGCTATAATTAGCTGCATTTTCATTTTCAGCAACACTTATGGAGCACTTAGTTCTAAATAGCAGTCATGAAACTAGGGAGACCCATCTATGTGAGATTTGGCAAACTAGAAACACAGATAGAGCATTAGTCAACTTCAGGTTTATAGTGAATTACAAAGGTACTATACACTGTAACTGAAATGCATTACAACATTCAAATTGAAACATACACACGGAACGTTTGACCCGCTACCTCTAAAGAAAGCATACACTTCAGGCAAGGGATCCTTCCAGCGGATTTGAAGAGCTAAAAAACAAGGCAAAACATGTACAACGACCTCAGGATTAGGCGGGTGAGAACTCACAACATCCATGAATCGCATCAGTTGAGATCTAGAAAAAGAACCAACAGATGGAGGGGAGGCATATACACTGATGAACCATGCATGAAATGAATTCCACACACTCACAAGCAAAACCTATGCAAGGTGAAGCGATCATCATCTCAATAGTGTCAACATACATGCAGTTTCTAAATTACAAAACTTTGTTTTGACCATCCAATAGTGAGACACGACAGCAACATGGCAGGCAGACAACATCATATATGAGACAAACTACTAGAGGATACACACGTACACCGAACAACTCCTATCAATGCTCAACAACTACACCTTGATACACAGAGTGAAAAAATAAGGTAAATCACCTCCACAAACACCAGCACCTTGAGAAGGAATTGTGCCAAAACACGTATTTAATCATGCCTAAAATACATCACATCCACACCGCGCACCAAATTAACATAGGAAGCAGGGGAGTAGGTCGCTGTACCAATCCATCACCTTGATGGAGTTAGGGGAAGAGAAGAAGCAGAGGAGGGAGGTCCATGGCGTCCCTTCCAAGCAGCAGCACAACACATCATGCCTTCATCTCCCATGGTGACATCCTGGTCCGAAAGAGCGACGAGAAGGGGGTCCGACAGAGAGCGGAAGAAGAAAAGACGAGGGGAGGAGAAAGGGATTCATAACTTTGAGCCCTGCGGTTGGATCTACTCGTTCTCCATGGCCCATGGCCGGGGGTAGGAATCCTGAGAAGAAGAACGCGGACGGACGGAGTTGCTCCATGGCGCCGAGGTAGGGGAGGTAGAGGCCATCGTCCATGGCGTCCCGGTGCTCGAGCGAGGATGGCATCCTGGATCTGGGAGGCAGAGACAACAAACTGAGGAAGTTAGCAATGGCTGTTTGGAGGAAATGGAGTAGATGGACGCACCTGAGTCGTCAGAGCCACGCCGACCGAAACACTAGCGATGGGAGCCGGTCGGGGTTGGCGCCGGAGGACGTCCACGACGAATCTCGATGGGGAACGCCAGCCTCCCCAAGCCCGCCGGTAGAGAGCGCCTGCTCGATCCAGAGGAAGGGAGTGGGGGTGGGGGCGGCGGCGCCTGCTCGATCCAGAGGCGGGGAGGTGGGAAGGAGGGATTACTGCTGGATCTGGCCACGAGATGAGCGGACCAAGTCGATCTGGGCGGAGAGGTAAGGGGCACCCGACGGTGAGGTTGGGGGAGATTAGGAGGTCGCCGGTGGGGTTCGCGGGTGAATCCTGCTACGTCCAGCATGGGTCTGGGCGTGGGCTCGATGGTGAGGGTCGTCGATGGTGGGGGTGGGCAGCGGTGGGGGTGGGCGACGATGGGCGGTGGTGGGGATGGGAGATGGTGGGCGGCGGTGGATTCAGATCAGATCAGAGTGAGGGAGAGGAGAGAGGGGCGTTAGTGCGTGGGAGAGAAGGGTGCGAGAGGAGGAGTGCGGGACGTGGGTGAGACCGGCGACGTGTGGGCCGTTGGATCCAGCAACATCCGGCGGTGATTTATCCACGATCTGCGTGAGAGGCCTCTAGACCAATCAGAACGCAGTATACAAGGTGTGATATTTTGACCATTTAAATTGGTCGTAATTGACAAAAAGTAAGGTGCTAAATCATGTTAGCTATTTAATTATGACCTGAAAAATTGAAAAAAAAATCTTGTCATTGTGTCAGCAAATATGACTTTAGTTTTCAGGAATAATCACAAATAGAAATAAGACAAATATTTTTTTAAGAGTTATGTGAAATGAGTTCTTTTAAATCATTTTTTAATTTTCGAGTGTCCAAAATGAGTTCTTTTGTGAAGGACCTATCATATATTTGTTACAAATTTGGACCAAATTAATTTTCTAAAATATTCGTTCATATTTAATGCACAATTGACCAAATGGTTGAGTGTCAAAAGATTCGATCCACCTCTGGTGAAAAAGACAAATTTCCACCGATTCAGTTAGAAGCGGGTAAAATTTGAACCGCAGCTGCATCATAGTTTGCTTTTTATTTTTTCCAAATATCATTTCTAGGTACATAAGTATCTATTTAATCAGACAAACACAAAAGGTTTTCCAAGATTCAACCACTAGCTAGGAACGGTCATGCCCGTCGTTTTGACCGCATTTTGAATCGGGCATAAAAAATTCAAAAAAATTCAAAAAAAACCTTCACATTGTGTCGTTATATGTGACCAAGTTTCTAGAAAAAATAATAAACTTGTAATACGGCAAATATTTTAAAAAAGTGTTCTCAGAAATGAGCTATCATGCATGAAGATTCATGGCTTTCAAGCCACATGATCAATCTTATGGCCACATTCAATGCATAGTTTGTTCAAATGATCTCATATTGTGCACAAGGGTGCATCTTGGAATTCCAAACAATGTTGCCTAAGGGAGTTCTCATTTTCTCTGCACAACAAATCCATTTTCCATTTTCCGAGTGCCCGAAATGAGTTATTTTATGAAGGACCTACCATATATATATTGCAAAATTGAACCAAATCAATTTTCTAAAATAGTAGGCCATATTTAATGCACAATTGACAAAATGGTAGGGTGTAAAAAGTTTTGATCCATCTCTGGTGAAAAAGACAAATTCCCGCCGATTTAGTAGGAAGCGGGTCAAATTTGAACTTCAGCTACCTCATAGTTTGCTCTTTATTTTTTCCAAAAATAATTTATGGGTACATAAGTATCTATTTAATCAGAGAAATATCAAAAGTTTTCCAAGATTCAACCACTAGCTAGGAACGGTCAAGCCCGCCGTTTTGACCGCATTTTGAAACGGGCATAAAGAATTCAAAAAAAAATCAAAAAATTGGAAAACCTTCGCATTGTGTCATTATATGTGACCAAATTACCAGGAAAAATAATAAACTTGTAATACGTCTATTATTTTAAAAAAAGTGTTCTCGGAAATGAGCTATCATGCGTGAAGATTCATGGCTTTCAAGCCAAATGATCAATCTAATGGCCACATTCATGGCATAGTTTGTTTAAATGATCTCGTATTGTGCACAAGGGTGCATCTTGGAATTCCAAACAATGTTGCCTAAGGGAGTTCTCATTTTCTTTGGACGAAAAATACATTTTCCATTCTCCGAGTGCCCGAAATGAGTTTTTTTTGTGAAGGACCTACCATATATTTGTTGCAAAATTGGACCTAATCAATTTTATAAAATACTAGGCCATATTTAATGCACAATTGAAAAAATGGTTGGGTGTCAAAAGTTTTGATCCACCTCCGGTGAAAAGACAAATTCCCGCCGATTCAGTAGGAAGCAGGTCAAATTTGAACTGCAGCTGCCTCATACTTTGCTCTTTATTTTTTCCGAAAATCATTTCTAGGTACATAAGTATCTATTTAATCAGAGAAACATCAATTTTTTTCCAAGATTCAACCACTAGTTATGAATGGTCAAGCCCGCCGTTTTGATCGCATTTTGAAACAGACATAAAAAATTCAAAAAAAATCAAAAAATTGGAAAACCTTCCATTGTGTCATTATATGTGACCAAGTTTCTAGTAAAAATAATAAACTTGTAATACGACAATTATTTTAAAAAAGTGTTCTCAGAAATGAGTTATCATGCGTGAAGATTCATGGCTTTCAAGACAAATGATCAATCTTATGGCCACATTCATGGCATAGTTTGTTCAAATGATCTTATGCTGTGCACAAGGGTGCATCTTGGAATTCCAAACAATGTTGCCTATGAGAGTTTTCATTTTCTTTTCACGAAAAATACATTTTCCATTTTTCGAATGCCCGAAATGAGTTTTTTTGTGAAGGAGCTACCATATATTTGTTGCAAAATTGGACCTAACCAATTTTATAAAATACTAGGACATATTTAATGCACAATTGACAAAATGGTTGGGTGTCAAAAGTTTTTATCCATCTCTGGTGAAAAAGACAATTTCCCGCCGATATAGTAGGAAGCGGCTCAAATTTGAAATGCAGCTGCCTCATAGTTTGCTCTTTATTTTTACCAAAAATCATTTCTAGGTAAATAAGTATCTATTTAATTAGAAATACATGGTTTGGTGGCGAGACATCGAGGTTTGGACGGTGGCTAAGGGCCCCAACTCTAGAGCGCGAAGCTCGCATGCCCGTCGCGTGGTCACCGCGTGACCGTGGCGTCGCCATGCGTTCTGGGCTGCCTAGGCATGTCTAGTGGGTTGGGCACTCCCCAGGTAGGTGCTAGGAAGAAAATTACAAGATAAGCTTCTCATGAGGAGACCGAACTATGCTCGAAGATGAATTAGAAGCCAAGTGTTTGATTAGCGGTATGGGAAATGCACATGGCCAATGGGTGTGAGTTTTGGCTGAGGATGATCATCTACTAAGAAGAATGTCTTCACAAATTTTCAGCTCAAAAGGAGGATCCTAGGTGGTACTTCCTTCACAATGCTTCTAGGTGGACAAAAACTTTGGAAATTCGCTGAGGAAGATTTACTGGGCAAATGGAGCTTAATTTTGCCATGAGGCAATGATTTGGATAGGAAATAGTGCCCAAAATTTTTGAGGGCAATCAAGAATGTATAAATAGCACTTCCTTCACAAAGTGTTTTTCTGAACATAATAGGAAAATGAATATTGTTGAATTATTTTTGAACTAGGCAAGGAAGGTTTTTTTTACATATTTGACAAAGATATGACCCAAATAATTTATGAGATTCTTTTGGGAATTTTGGGAATGACAGAAATATAGGTTGCTTCAGAACCTAGGGCAAAAACTGACACATGGACATGACACATAGGCAAAACTGTTGAGGTGGCGCCTAGTCATAGCAACCCACCACAATTTACAGGACGAGACTTGCCTGCTCCCCCGTCGTGTGCCCATCCATGCTCCCGTCTACGTGGCTTGATTTGATTGGAACAAAATAAGGCCCGGCCCCACCCCCTTAAAATCAGGGGGGAGATGATTAGATTAGAAAGAAAAAAGGAAAAAAGATAGCCGTAGGATGAAGTGGGAGCACGGATGGGAGCACAGGGAGGGAGCAGGCAAGCCAGAAATAAGGCAGCGGACCAGTGCTATATGCTTTATGACCATTTCGTGTCAGGAAATAGCAACCTTTCTGACCAAAATGGTCGTTATAGTTTAGGATTTGGAGCCCCCCGAACAACTTTTGACCAATTGGTCTCAAATGGTCATAGATTTATGACCAATTTTCCAGGGTCACTGACAGAAGGTCACTAGTTGACATATTTCTTGTAGTGACGGTTCAATTCCCTCGGTCGCCGCTCCCCAAGGTCACCCGTCAACTACATGCCTAATACTACTAATACACCAAGATGAGCACAAAATTGAGCTAGTTTGTTCGTGCCTAGTACTTGAGTTAATATATCAGGCAAGGCACTGGTAAGGAGGGATTATCCTTTTACTCTGCATGCATAACTTGTCTGAAGTCTAACTAAGCAAAATGTTTGACCAAATCCTTTCTTAAGAAATACAACAGGAAAGATGTATCGCTTGAAAATTTATTGCATGATGCAGGTTATGATATTGTTTCGAGTCCTGGATTTTAAATTTCAGAAAATCCAAAAGTGATCAGAAATTCATGAAACTAAGCATGGTCACGTGATATGGCACAAATATCCCTACGTAATTTTTTTCTTCAATTTGAAACAAGCTGCTTATGAGAAGTTGCATAAATGAAGAGCTAAGGTATTTTGGAACAAAGACCTGTCACATTAAGGCGAACGCTTTTACTATTGAAACCATGGGCATTTATGTGCCGCCACAAGTCCCGCTTCTCATCAGCAGGTGCCGTCCGAGAAAGCATGTGAGTTGACGGGAGGCGTGCGAACAGACCGCTGCGCCGGCTGACAGGAAGGCGTGCGAGCAGACCGCTGCGCAGGCTCACCGGGAGGCGAGCCCTTTGACCACGCTCCGCCGCCCACCTTCGTCCCACCTGCTCCCACTTTTAATGTCGTTGGCGCCGCAGTTTAAAATCAACCCCGCACTACCCGATATTGCTACAATCTTCTCTCTTCCTCTCCGATTCTCTTGTCGTCTACCTCCAACCAGCCTGACCTAACAGTACACCATGCCGCATCATGATGGTCCATCCTTAGTCTTCAAATTTCCCGAGGAAGACACCCAGCCGGAGTCTCAAGAACATAAGGAACTTTGGTACGACCTTGAACCGGCCTTGCGGGAAGACGCCGCACCTATCCCTGCTCCCGTTCCGGCTCCCGTCGCCCCGACTGCGCCAGCGCCCATCCCCGTGGCATTGATGGGCTCGGAGCCGCACTTTGTCGCCGAGCTTGATGCCACAGGGTTCCACGAGGTCTCTGCCGACCTTCACGCGCCTGTGCACCTGCCAGTGCATGCGCCTGTGCATGCACTGACGGGCACGACCGTGCCGTTGCCCATGCACCTGCCAGCGCATGCGCCTGCGCGTGCATTGATGTGCGCGCCCGTGCCGGTGCCCGTGCACATGAATGTCTCCGCCGTGCCGTTTCCAGCGCCTATCCCTGCACGGGTGCCAGTGCCCCCTCAGCAGCATGGATGGCCGCCGTGAACCGCTTCCTTGCCCCAAGGCCAGTCGCCTCCTCCCGCCAGTTGACTCGCTCCTGGAGACTGAAGTCCAGAACATTGTGGCCTTCCTTAAAGCTAGGGCCAACATCCAGGAGTACACGAACAACGGCGCAAGACGCCGCCGTCACCATCGGTCAGTGGCCCGACGACACACAGAGCACCGCAGAGGAGCCGCTTCCCACCACAAGACACTGCCGCCACGTAATCTAAATTTGCCATGAAAAACGTTTGGATTGCCATGCTTAAAATCTGAACGTTTATCATTTCCATTTATTTTAGATCGATTGTCGTATGAATGTAAAGTCGGAGTTAGATTGAATGAAATCTATGGTTTGATGGATTGAGTGTTCTGCTAGAGCCATATCAAATTTAATATAAAACTTCATCAAGCCACATGTATTCCTTCTCATCCAACGACCTAGACTGCTTCAATGTCGAGCGCTCAACATGTTTAGCATGCAGTTAATTTCATGCCAAAAATAGTGCTAATCACATAATAACACACAAATAATATCCGCATGCACTTAATATACTTCCAAATTAACGTGCATTGCACGTACACATTGACTAGTACTACTAGTACGTGAAACTGGCGCCGTAACTTGTGAACACGTCCAGATATGGTCAACGGCAACATCGCCCGCGAGTTCTTCATGTTTGACCGTGCGTCTAAACATAGAAGGGGAGGAGAGAGATAGAGAGCACAGATGGAACCCACCAGTAAGTGAAGGTGAATAGTACGTGCTAACGAGCCGGCCCCACTAATGTACGAAAAGTAGTATAACATGTTATCCATTAAATAGGATGTGGTAATATAAAAACATTATATGAACAAAGGGGGTACAACAAACATTGTTGTTCTATGGATGTTTCCTATTGAAGGCCCTGGTCGCATGTTCGATCCTCGTCCTTTATTTTTTTATTTGTATATGGGTCCAAATTTGTTTCATGACAGGTGGGCCCCTCGGTGTGTAGTTTCTAGCACTTTAATTTGTGGGTCAAAATTTGTTCCATTCCAGGTGGACTATCGGTGTGTAGTTTTGTAGCTTATTTGTAATAATTAAAGAAACCAACAGTGTTTTTTGCAATAATACCATGGTGCGACTTTGAAGGCGAGAAAGGACGTGCAAGAGAGCAATGACCGAGCTAGAGGAAAATCAATTGGGGGAGGTGCGGGGGTTGCAATGGTGTTTGGAGTAGTTGTGGGCCGAATGCTACAAAAATATAATCTAAACCCACCGGAATAAATGCCTACACAAATTAATCCCAGGTTGGAGTCCCACTCGCAATGTAAATAGCTCCGGCTTTGTGAGGGATGGAGAGGTAGCTTCAATGTGTGGAAGGTACAGCGTGAGAAAGCGAGGTCAATCGAGAGACATATAGATAGAGTGAGTGTGGTCCGACATTCATTGAAAAGAGATATATGCTCTGGAGAGATATTGTCCGATTGAGCTTTTGGGAAGGGTGAGGGCTGTAAGATAGAGCTTGAGAGATGATCCAGTCACAGACATGTAGATATATTTTGTGCGTGGGAAAAGCAAGGTCAATCGATTACATATATAAAGGGAGAGAGATTGAGAAAGTGTGGGTCGTCGTGCGATCGAACGAGTGAGACGGGTTGGAGAGAGTGACCTAGATAGACAATGTGCGTGAGAGAGTATACAATATGAATATGTCGAATTGGGCTCAACCATGGAGATATATCGTTTGTGTCCGAGAAAGAGTGAGGTCAATCGAGACATACAAAGAGAGAGAGAGAGAGAGAGAAAGAGAGAGAGAGATAGGGAGAGACAGATTGAGCGAGCGTGGCCCGCCATGAGGTCGAAAGAGTGGGGGCGGCTTGGATGGACTAACCTAGATAGACAATCTGCGTGAGAGAGTATAGAGTGTGTCGATCAAGGCCTGAACAGGGAGATATATCATTTGTGTGTGAAAGAAAACGAGGTTAATCGAGACTCAGATAAGGAGAGCGAGATTGAGCAAGTGTGGGGCGCCGTGCGGAAGAAAGAGTGAGACAGTCTCGAGGGAGTGACCTAGATAGACAATGTGCATGCGTGCGCACGAGAGGTTGGGGGCTAGATAGGCAATGCATGTATCTGGCGAGATAGGGTGGGAAGGAGAGAGAGAGAGAGAGAGAGAGAGCTTGGGATGGGGTGCAATGGCGGATGTGTGAGGTAAATACATTAGGTAACAGAGTGGAAAAAAGGGGGTTGTGTAGTTGAGAGAGCTAGAGATCGAAACATGGAGAGAAAGAATGAATGTGTGTCGAAAACCGATAGCTTCCTAAGGTGGTTAGGAGAGGAAGATTGACCGATACAGTAAGTATGTAGCGTGTGTGCCGAGGGGGGTGTGGGGCTAAAAACAACAGTTGAATGTAGATAGTACGAGACTTAATATCGATGTTTCAATTCGGTGTACATTGTAAGATTTGAACTGAGGACCGTGCCTACGGGTAATTATTTCGAATTCGTGCCATACTAGGTTTGGAGAAGTTGACATTGACTCGATTGTTGTGCTATTTTGTAGGTCATGTGTTTGAATCCATCCAAAAGTTCTCTCACTACCATGGTTTTCATCATATACATATGCATTTGTATTAAAAAGTAGCGTGGATACCGTGAAATGCGAAATCCACGTTAGAATTGGAGATCGCTATGTGAGACACACTCTAATTGAAATAACTAATTATGTGACACACACTTTAATCCACAATAGCATGGATGCCATTTTGATTTTTTTCAAATAACTCGTCATTAATTAATTTATAGTATCTCATTTCGAATGACTATTATTTGCAAGGAAAACACATGCATGGTAATACATACAGATTCGTTTGCAAATTGTTGGGGATATTACTGCTGGGCGTAAACCGGCCTATCTGGGCCGGGTCAACTTCATCAGTAGTTCAAGAAGTGATAAAGCCCAAGAAGGCAGATGAGGGCCTAAGGCTCGTAGCCGGTTCAAGACTTGTAGCGGTAAACCGGAATTTGTATATAAACTTGTATTGTAAGTTAGGAATAAGGAGAGACCAACCTGGATACAAATATCGACCGGTGTTGGGACTCTGTGAACCGACGGGTGTCACCCGTGTATATAAGGGGACGACCCGGCGGCGGTTCAAGGACACAAACAACAACTCGAGACATAGGCGAAGCTTGTTTGCTCCCTAGTCGTCGAAACCCCATCAATTCCATAACAACTAGACGTAGGCTTTTACCTTCATCGAAGGGGCCGAACTAGTATAAACTCTCTAGCGTCCTTGTGTCCGCTTTAACCCCTTCAAGCTAACCCGTCGCGATGGCTCCACGACTAAGTCCTTTCTCTAGGACATCTGGCGTGACAAAACCACGACAGTTGGCGCCCACCGTGGGGCCGTCGCACGATGGTTTACGGTTCTTGGAGGGCCGCTTTGAAGGACTCGAGGGCTACGCTGTAGGCCGGATGACTAAGAGTCATCGCGGTAAGCTCTACATCGACGACGCAGGCTGGGGCCCCGAGGTCGGCTCACTTGAGTACGGGTACCGGGTCCCCTTTGGTAGCATTCACGTTTTCATTGGCACCGACCTCGTCGAGACGGCTCAGCGTGCGCGATCCGCCCGGGTTAAACCGGCCATGAAGCATGCCTTCGTGGGAGTCATCCATGGAGGAAGTTATGAGGATGATCAGAATTTCGTGGCGTGACCGTCGTTTGTTCCGGTGACGAATCTTCGACCAGAGAAACCGAATCTCTTTATCAGCTACAAGATGGCCGGATTGGGAGTTGTTCCATGGCGATAGTATTCCGGACCCCTCTGATCTGCCCAACCGGGTTGGAATATTCATGGCCGGAACACAAGCAGCGCTTCATTCTTTGACAGCTGCGGCAACGGTCTCCGGTTCAGCAGCGGCGACGGCTGCCGGGGCAGGAGGCCCTGTGCGCCCGCCGGCTCAAGTTCTATCAGAACTATTTGATGTGTTGGCTGCGCTTATGGCGGAAGTTAATCCGCTGGATCAGGACGTTCACAACGCGGAGATTGCAAAGGTAAAGGAACAGATCACCCAGGCCAAGGCGGATCTAGCGGCTGAGGACACCAGGATGGCCGCAGAGCGGTCCGCTTTAGACGCAGAGGCCTACAAGCTTATGTTGGACCAGAGTGCGTTGCATGAAGTCATGAGGAGGAAGCACCAATCCCGCTTACCTCCGGTTTTCGAGGCCAGAGACCTTTTCAACACTCCAGGACCAAGAGCCGGCAGTCCGCTGGAGGGAAACCGGGAAGAAGCCCCTGGGATCGGTGCACCGGTTCAGCCTCGTCAGAGGGACCCGCCTCGTCAAAACACCGTTGTACCTCAGGCTGCTTTAACACCACCGGGTCACTACTCCAACCCAATGGACAATGTTGTTGCCGCTACTACATGGCTGGAGGCCATTCCAATTGAAGGTGACTCGCAGCAGGCAGTAGAGACGCGACGGGTCAAGGAACTTCTGAGGACAGCTTTGGCCCAACAGGAAGCGTACTCGTACAGCCGCGACCGGATCCACTCGACCCCTCGTCCAAGCCGGAGCTATACCAGACATATGGATGAACCAGCAGTGTCGAGTAATGAACGACTTTGGGCACCCCGTGACAACAACCCGGCGGGTGGTGCTGATGACGCTCAGGGAGTGGTGGACCGGGCCCGCGCATGCAGGGAGGCCGAGTTAGCCACACAGCATCAGGCTCGGCAGCTCACGCCGGTTCGTCCAACCACCTTGACTGAACTTGGTGTTACTTCCAGTTCTTTGGGGGTGCCTTGCCTTATCCCTGCTTTACGCAACGTGCGCCTGCACAAGGATTTCAAAGGCCCGCGCAAGGTACCAAATTACACGGCGGATCAACCTCCAGAGACATGGGTGGAGAGCTATGAGATGGCCATGGAGATGCTTGATGTGGATGATGCGGCATGTGCGAAATACTTCACCATGATACTCGAAGGAACGGCCCGGACTTGGTTAAAAAGCTTGCCGGCTAATTCTATCAGTTCATGGGCCCAATTACGAGCCCGGTTTATCAGCAATTTCAAAGATACATGTAAACAGCCTATGTCGATAGTGGACTTGGCTGCATGCGTCCAGGAGGAAGGAGAATCAACGACTCATTGGGTACGCCAGGTTTCACAAGTGTTGCACTCCTCAGACCGCATCAACGCTGACACCGCAGTATTAACCCTAGAAGGCAACTGCCGGTTTGGACCCCTGAAGCTGAAGTTGGGACGGATGAAGCGTCATTGCACCGACATGGGGACCCTCATGGCCGCTTTGGTGAAATATGCTGATTCTGATAGCACCAAGGATCCCGAATCTGATGATGACAAGACAGGGAAAGGGAAGAAGAACAGCAGCTCCAAAGGTCGGCAACATCACTGGGCAGGCAATGGTGGAGGAGGCAAGCGTAAAGCGGATGGTAACATGGACTTTGTGGCTAATACCAACGCACAGGACAATGGCCAGCGACGCAAGGGTCGGCCAAAAAATCGTAATGGAGCGCCCAACCCTAACCCAAACCGCCCAAATTATCTGCTAAGCCAGCCCTGTCCAAGACATGGGACGAAGGAGGCGCCAACAAACCACCTTTGGAAAGATTGCTTTATTATGCAGGAGTTCAAGAATTCTAATAATTTCCGGTATGATCACGAATCTGGCGGTGGCTCGGGATCCGGGCCGGGTTACGGAGGAGGAAGTTCTGGTTCAGGATTCAATGGTAATCCGGGCGGACATAATGGTCAAAATAGTCAGAACAACCAGGGTGGTTACAACCAACAGCAACAACAGTCAGGTTACCAGAGCAACCCAAAGCAGTTGAGTAATGGGCAGTACCATGTCTTCACCACTAGCTTGGACAAGCGAGACCGGAAAGTTCAGAGGCGGGCGGTCAACTCTGTTGAACCGGCCATACCCCATTATTTACGTTGGTCTGAACAGCCAATCATATGGAGCAGAGAAGATCACCCTCCCCAGGTCGATAATCCGGGTCAGTTGGCTCTGGTGGTGGCGCCTCAGGTGGGAGGTTACAAGTTCACCAAGGTGCTCATGGATGGAGGGAGCAGCATTAACATCCTGTACTATGAGACCTTCCGTCGTATGGGACTAACAGATAAGAATCTCAAACCGTCTAATACAGTATTCCACAGTGTAGTGCCTGGCAGATCAGCATATCCTGTTGGTAAGATAGCTCTGGAAGTGGCCTTTGGGGATGATCATGATTCCAGGTCGGAGATATTGACGTTTGAAGTGGTGAAAATCCAAAGTCCATATCATGCCCTGTTTGGGCGACCGGCCTACGCCAAGTTTATGGCTCGGCCCTGTTATGTGTATTTGCAGCTCAAGATGTCGGGTCACAAGGGGACAATAACGGTTCACGGAAGCCGCAAAATCGCTTTGGAATGCGAGGAAGGAGATGCGGCTTATGCAGAGATGGTTTGTGCCACCAAGGAGTGGAAGTACTATAAATACAATGTTGATCCGGCGGACATGACTCCGTTGAAGAAGCCAACTACGGAGCATGATCCGGCCCTGAAGTTCAAATCGGCAGCAGAAACTAAGCTTGTTGACTTCGTACCTGGTGATTCGTCCAAGCAATTCAGCATCAGTGCCAACTTGGATCCAAAATAGGAAAGTGCGCTCATCGAGTGCATCCATGAGAATCGGGACATTTTTGCATGGAAGCCCTCTGACATGCCAGGTGTACCGAGGCAACTCGCTGAGCACACACTTAATGTGGATCCTAAATATAAACCGGTGAAACAGTTCCTCCGCCGGTTTAACAAAGAAAGACGCAAGGCAATTAGAGAAGAGGTAGCCAGGCTCTTAGCAGCTGGCTTTATTGTTGAAGTTTTTCACCCCGAGTGGCTTGCCAATCCGGTGCTGGTCCTCAAGAAAAACGGCACATGGCGCATGTGTGTGGATTACACGGATCTTAATAAGGCTTGTCCAGCAGATCCTTTTGCTCTCCCCCGTATTGATCAAATTATTGATGCTACGGCGGGCTGTGAGCGTTTAAGTTTTTTGGATGCGTATTCTGGCTATCATCAGATCAAAATGGCAGTTAAGGACCAGGAGAAGACGGCATTTATAACTCCCTTTGGAGCCTTCTGCTATGTGTCTATGCCCTTCGGGCTCAAGAGTACCCAAGCGACTTACCAACGGTGTGTACAAAATTGTCTTCACAAGCAGATTGGCCGTAATGTACATGCTTACGTGGATGATATCGTGGTTAAGTCCAGAGAGAAGGAGACTCTGATTGATGATTTGAAGGAAACCTTTGATAACTTGAGGACATACAAGATGTGCTTAATCCGGACAAGTGTGTCTTTGGTGTACCGGCGGGCAAGTTATTAGGCTTCTTGGTGTCCAATAGGGGAATTGAGGCTAATCCGGAGAAGATCCCTCCCTCACTAAACCGAATTGTATCAATGATGTTCAGCGCCTGGCAGGCCAAATTGCTGCGTTAAGCCGGTTTATCAGTCGCCTCGGTGAGAAGGCAATCCCTTTGTATCAGATGTTGAAAAAGACGGATCAGTTTGTCTAGAGTTCTGCTGCTGATGAAGCATTTGAGGACTTAAAACGGTAATTGGCCAATCCCCCTGTGCTCGCTGCTCCCATTGACAAGGAGCCGTTGCTGCTATATGTTGCTGCTAATGCTCGGGTGGTCAGCGTGGCTATTGCGGTAGAGCGAAAGGAGGCAGGTAAGGAGCATCCGGTTCAACGTCTGGTCTATTATATCAGCGAAGTGCTCATTGAGTCCAAGAAAAGGTATCCGCATTGGCAGAAGCTGGTGTATGGAGTTTTTATGGCAAGCCGGAAGCATAAACAATACTTCCAAGGGCATCCAATTACAGTGGTCAGTTCTGCTCCTTTGGGAGATATCATCCAGAACCGGGAAGCAACTGGCCGGATTGCAAAGTGGGCTATAGAGCTGGGGCCGTACGGTTTGAAGTATGTGCCTCGGACAGCGGTTAAGTCTCAAGCACTTGTTGATTTCATCAACGATTGGACGGAAATGCAAGCACCTGAAGAAAAGCCGGATCATACGTGTTGGACCATCCATTTTGACGGATCCAGGCAATTGGAAGGCTCGGGAGCTGGAGTCGTATTAACCTCCACATGAGGTGATAAGTTTTGTTATGTTCTCCGCTTGATGTTCCCTTGTACTAACAATGCAGCTGAGTATGAAGCCTTGCTCCATGGTCTCCGGATTGCTAAGGAGATGAATCTAAGTCGAGTTAAGTGCTTCGGTGACTCGGACCTTGTGGCTCAGCAGGTGTCTGGCACTTGGGACTCCAAGGACCCACTCATGACAGCATATCGTTGTGAGGTGGATATTGTTGCAGGTTATTTCAGAGGCTATCAGGTGGACCATGTGGACCGGCGGAAAAATGAAGCGGCGGACGCTTTAAGCCAGTTGGGCTCTCAGCGCAAACCGGTCCCGCCCAATGTTTTTCTGGATGTGTTGCACAACCCGTCGGTGAAGATCCCTGGTGAAGAGGATTTGGCTATTCCTGATCCGGAGGCTCAATTGGTGGCAACTCTTCATGTTATTCCGGATTGGACGCTTCCTTACCTGGTGTACAAGAACCGGGGAGAGTATCATCATTGCAGTGTATTAGGAGCTTTTCAACATTGCGTGTCTCCTGAAGAAGGCCGTGAAATTTTGCGTGAGATCCACGAAGGAGATTGTGGTCACCACGCCGGTTCAAAGTCTCTGGTGGCTAAAGCGTTTCGCCATGGCTTCTATTGGTTAACTGCTCATGCTGATGCGGAGGATCTGGTCAGATGATGTGATGGTTGCCAAAGGTTTTCAAGACGTGCTCATGTACCGGCTCAAGAATTGAGAATGATTCCAATTACTTGGCCGTTTGCAACTTGGGGGCTGGATATGGTTGGGCCTTTCAAAAGGTCCAAAGATAAGAAGACCCACCTCCTGGTGGCAGTTGACAAGTTTACAAAGTGGGTGGAGGCAGAACCTGTTAGCAAGTGTGATGCGGCCACGGCGGTTCAGTTCTTCAAAAAGGTGATTTTCCGGTTTGGCTTTCCGCACAGTATTATCATAGATAATGGTACCAATTTGTCCAAAGGTGCTATGAAGGAGTTCTGCGAACGGGAGCACATCCGGCTCGACGTTTCATCAGTGGCACATCCACAGTCCAATGGTCAAGCAGAAAGAGCTAATCAAGAGATCCTGAGAGGCATCAAGCCCCGGCTCATGGTTCCTTTGCAGAGAACGCCGGGTGGTTGGGTAGAAGAATTACCATCTGTGCTATGGAGCATCAATACAACCCCAACAGATCAACAGGATACACACCGTTCTTCATGGTTTATGGAGCGGAGGCGGTTCTCCCCAGTGATATCTGTCATGATTCACCTCGTGTAACGGCTTATGTTGAAGCGGATAACGAGACAGCACGGCAAGATGCTTTGGACCGGTTGGATGAAGAGCGTGACATCACAGCCGCCCGATCGACGATTTACCAGCAGGATCTTCGTCGTTATCACAGTCGCCGGGTCAGAACCAGAACCTTTCAGGAGGGAGATTTGGTGCTTTGGCTCATCCAAGATCAGACTGGTATGCATAAGTTATCCCCGCCTTGGGAGGGGCCTTTTGTGGTCAGCAAGAATCTGCACAATGGGTCATACTATCTCATCGATATTCGAGAACATAAGGACTCACGTACATCGGAGGAGGAGACCAACAGGCCGTGGAACATAGCTCATCTTCGGCCTTATTATACCTGAGCCATTGGTTCTACTTATGTACATATTACAGCGATGTATATATTAACTATAATAAACCGGAACCTCAGCTAAAGCGGGGTATCTGTTCTTTTACATCATGTGTGGTTACACGGAGTTGTTTTAAAGCGGCTTCTGGTTTACCCCTTGAGTTCGCTTTGCTAAAAGCATCGTGTTATATCACTTGGAGGATTGGTCGTGTCCGAACCAATACCATGCCTCTTGATAGGCGAGAGCCACTAGATCACTTGGGGACTTGGTCATGTCTGAACCAGTCATGCCTCTTGATCGGCCTAAGGCCACAGAATCACTTGGGGGCTTGGTTGAACCCGAACCATGACCATGCCATTTGGTCGGCATAAATGCCACGGTTTCATTTGGGGACCTGGCTGACTAGAACCATAGTTACACCTAACAGGAGCTTGGTTGTGTTTGGCCATGGTAACGCCATTTGATCAGCTTAAATAAACCTTTTTTGGCAAACGGTTTTGTCATTGCTTTTGCTTCACACTTTTCTTTGAAGGTTTTTTTAGCTTTTTATTGCGTTTTTAAACCAATGAAGTTTTTTAACCAATCAATTGACGGAACACAGTTCACATCAATCCGGAGACTATTTGCCCGGTTTGATCCTTGTTGTTAACATCCTCTTATGGAGTAACACGGTGTTTATTATAACCCGGCACGGTTTACATGGTAAACCAGCGTCATATATATATACAGGAGCTGTTATCTCCTCCAACAGTGTGGGTTTGCAAAACTCCGCTTCAAGATTGGCCAAGCCAACTTCACACTCAACGATGGCAGGTATTATGTATCTCAAAAATTTGATCATATACTTAAAATTTTGTTTTGGATGTTTTGATTTCATATATATAAACATCATATTCCGCCTAACGGTACAACCGCGGTGGCACTTGACGAATTTCTCATTTCAGAAAGTGTTTTGGAAAGTTCATTACCACAGGAAGAACAAATTATGCACGAAGGCATATCAACATCAAAGGTATCAGCTAGCCTATTACAAGGCAACATGGTGCCCATAATAATATAATTGTTTTTCACAAAGGAGAGGCAGTTTTAAAACCGGCTTCCGGTTCAAGCTTGGTCACCAGCCTGGCCTGATGGTTGTGGGTCATCCTGCGCCGCTTAAGCCTCCGTTTCTCTACCCAGTGGCTGGAAATCCACAGTTGTCCAGTCGATTCCCATTAATGCTTGAAAAACAGCTTCATCATGGATCGGCAATGACGGGTCAATATCGGGAGCGTAAGTATGCTTACGGATTGGAGGGATCAGATTTTCCGATTCATGGATTGGTGCAGCTATTCGCTTGTTCTGACTGTCATATTGCGCTTGATAATGAGACAAGTCTGCTTCCTCAGCCAACTGACAAGCTAGCGGACGTACCTCCCGGTTTATTGCTCGCAGATCTGCTTCACCAAATTCTGACCCGTCTTCCTTCAAGCTGGGATAGCCCTGAGCCGCTTCAATCGGTTCAAAATCCAGCACCCAGGCTTTTGCCCGGATTAAGGCATTGATTGCACTGGTTCGAGCAGCAGATTTCTTCAGTTCTTCAACCCGGGCAGGAAGCACTGACAGTTTCATCAGAGTAACTTGAATCAAAGTGGGCGCCGCTTTGTTATGAGAGGCGGTACAGATAATCCGCTGGGAACCAGTATACAATTGTTCAACCAATGTATAGGCGGCTTTCAATTTCTTCCACACATCTGACCCCAAGTGACCAATGCGTGTCCCTGAAATACCATAAAGGGTTAATAAACCGGCGACTCTGTAAGAAGGCAGAGCCAATTCAGAAGGCAAGCTGGCTTACCAAAGATAGCAGTGGTCATGGCATGCACGTGCCGCTTTATGCTGGTCAGTTCATCCGTCACTGGTTTTAGTGCAGCCTCGGCATCCTCTGCTCGTTTGATCAAAGCGGACTTTTCAGTGGCCCAATCCGCCCGTTTCTTCTTGAAGTTCTCCTTAAGCTGCTCCATGGCGCTTAAAGCGATGGTTAATTCCTCTTTTGCTTTGGAGGTTTCAGCTTGTTGGGTTTTTAGGTTTTCTTGGAGGTCGGCGATTTGATTTTCTTTCGTCTTCAGCTCAGCCTGCATGCATACAATTATATGCTTCAACAAAACGGTACAAGGATTGAAGTACCAACCACATAACAAGTTATGCACCTGGCACTTGGGGGCTAATGCATATTCGATCTTCATCTTTCAATTGCTTACAAAGTCCCAAGATCAATACAAGTATTCAACTTGGCACTTGGGGGCTAATGGCTATTTGCTCGTATATATTCTGATGCGGAAATTTCAATTACTTAAAGTACTGGTTTAACTACGCTAAGTTGAACCGGCCCTTGGGGGCTACATCAGCGAATTTCAAAGCATCAAGATTTATATTAGTAAGTCCCGGTTTGAAAGAATATTACAAACCGTCCCTTAGGGGCTAGGAGAGTCAGCAAGAATGGAAGCATACAAGCAGGAAGGAGCATATGGAAGTTACCTCATATTTATCTTTCATCATATTAACCAGACCGGCTTCATAGTCGCGACTGGTATACAACCGGTTCAGATAGCCGGAATGGATATCTTGGGCGTTCAGAGCAGCATAAGTCGTCAAATCAGCGTTCCACCTGCCTTTGCCAAAGGCAGCAAATTCTTCCTTGGCAGAATGTTTGGACAAAGCGACAGGATTGCTTGGCTCAGTATGGCCAGTGCCAGTAATGACAACCTCATCATCCTGGGTACCGCCGGTTTGCACTGGAGCTGTTGGCTTGTCAGTAGGTTTTGCTGGACCGGTGGAGCTTCCAATCCGGATGGAGTCTGTGGGCTGATTGACAGGACCTGAGGCATCAGCAGGTCACTCTTCAGCAATAAGATCGTCGTCTTGCTGCGGTGGATCATTGGGTATATCCTCAGGAATAGCCGCTTCAAGATCGGGTGTCTTGCCTGGCTCAAGAACGGCATCTTCTTCGGCCGCTTTGTCCAGGCGGGCCTTCTTGCTTGACCTAGGTTTGGCCCTGAGAAGAATAACAAAATCAAATACAACATATGTTCAAGGGTGATGTACTGCAAATATCACAATAAGTGTAGCTTACCCAAGCACCGTTTTGAGTAGTGGCAGCTGAGTAGCCGATGACTCGCCAGAAGATGAGTGGGAAGTAACCTGGTAATCGGAGTCAGACGGATTAAGAGGTTGACGAAAGCAGCCTGCTTTAGGACAAGCACTGACAAGCAAATTAGAGACCTCTGAATGGCGTTTCTGAACCGGACTGTTCGGTAAGCCGGCGGAGGTAACTACCTGGCCGCTGTGCCGGATTGTGCGACGGGCTTCGTGTTGTTGGGTCTTCATAAGAAATTTAGGATCCAGATAAGCAAGAGGATGAGAAAATTTAACTATCCGGTTTACCTGACGGATTTTTTGTGAAGGCAAAGTTTCCGAATCGGAAGAGAGAATAATTACCTCTGCAACATCCGCGTGGCTGGCTTCGGCATCATCTTGACAAATATCATCATCAATAAGACGCATGAAAAATAAACCAAGTGAGTCAAGCTCTACCTCAAAGTCCGGATTATCCACATCATCATCAGGGGCCGGATTAGAAGATGCCGTGGTTCTTTTCCTATGGGCAGTCTTCTTCACAGCTTTAGTCTTCTGCCGAGTTGCTCTTTCTAGTTTGGCTGGTCTTTCTGGTTTCTCCTGTGGTAGTTTTTTGCTCCAAAACGGATCATTGCCCTGATTACACATACACTGATATTAAACAATGACCAGACATATCAATAAACAGATTCAGCAAAGAGAAAAATGAAAGTCTTACAGCTGGCGGTTTATTGGTGGCACAGAAG
Source organism: Triticum urartu (assembly GCF_003073215.2). Lineage (NCBI taxonomy): Eukaryota > Viridiplantae > Streptophyta > Magnoliopsida > Poales > Poaceae > Triticum > Triticum urartu. The sequence continues at coordinate 340,619,713 of NC_053024.1, read as the reverse complement.
GGAAGCAGGCCGGTTTTAGCGCAGACATGTTCCGGTTCATTCAGCATCTTATTCACAGCCTCTGTGATTTCTTCATCGGAGAGCTGGATTTTTGAATGTCGTAGTGGATCATCAACACTGTCAGTATACTCGCACATCAAACCGGAGCGCTGACTAAGGGGCAGTATGCTCCATGATATCCAACAGCGAGCAAGATCAACCCCTGTTAAACCGTTGGCCATAAAGGCTCGGAGCTTTGACAGTTGGGGAGCATATTTGCTTCTCTCCTGGGCGGTCAATCTTTGAGGAAAAGGGTGTGTATTGCTGAGCCGTTCCGGACGAAAGCCAGGCAAGGGATTCTCACCAGCAGGGGAGGTGTCTTTGCAGTAGAACCATGTCTAATTCCACCCTTTAGGGTGGCTGTGCAGCTTGGCGTGAGGGTATGTGACCTCTTTCCTTTTCTGAATTGCCACACCACCCAACTCCGTATTAGAGCCATCAGTAAATTCAGTACGGCGGTTTAAATGGAAAAGGACTCTGAACAATTCTACTGTGGGCTCGTCTTGAAAGAACACCTCACAGAGCACTTGGAAGTGACACATATTTGTAACAGAGTTGGGGCCAGTGTCTTGTGGATGGAGTTGGAAATCGGCTAAAACATCCCGGTAAAATTTAGAACCGGGCGGCTTAAAGCCCCGGGCTAAGTGATCTACAAAAACAACAAACTCTCCTTCTCGAGGTGTGGGAGGGCATTCTTTGCCAGGAGCCCTCCAATGGATGGTATCTTTGCTGCCTAAAGCGCCAATCAGGACTAAATCGTCCAGTTCAGCCTCTGTGACGTGAGAAGGAACCCAATTGCACTCATATACTTGCTTGGCCATGATGGAATCTACAAGGTAGAAGATCCCGATTCAAAAATGTATTTGATCAAGGTACGTTGGTATATGCACTGTTAAACCAGAGACAGAACTATCTGAACCGGAGTTTCATGAAGCAACCAACATCTGGCGGTTCAACAAGGGGACTAATGGCATATACCGGTTTGGAAAAAATTTCTATAAGGTTAAACCGCCAGATCTAAGCATTGAAAAGCTGAGATTGCGGATGGACAAGTACGCAGAAACAAGTTTTACAAGATTTCTTTACGGCATTGGATCTAAAGCAAGTTCAGAAAAGAGATAAATACTTACAAGTTCAAAAGGAGCAGTGCCGAACCTATAAGCAAAGCGTTCATATAGATCTATAATTTTGAGATGCATAAGTGAAGGCGAAGGTTAAACAACTATCATTGCACAGAATAAAGATTTGCGGATTCATCTAAAAGATCTGTCGCAGGAGCAAGAAGCAGACGATGAATACAGAAGAACTGTGAAACCCTAAAACAGATCTGCGGGGGAAAGGATAGAAGGTTTACCGGAGCTGCGGAAGACGCGGAAGGTGGCCGCGATGCTCTGGTGCGCCCAGGTTGATGCAGCGGCCAAGGTTGAGGCAGAGGTCGATGGTGGCGGCAGAGCCCTGAAGTCAGGCGATGCGAGGAAGACGAAGCAAAAGGGGAAGAAGGGAAAGAGAAAGGAAATGACCCTTCGGTCCTATTTATAAGGCAAAAAGACATGTGTCAGGCGCGACAATCAAGGGGCCACGAAACAGAGTTGTCGCCTCGATTTCCGCAGATATATTAAATAAAGAAGCATAATGGATATCTTCGTTATGACAGGTGACGTCACTCCAGTTTACAGTAATCAGAGAAGGTGACATCATGGCGGTTTACCGATTTATGAGAAGACATTGAAGATGAAGTTTTTGTTAAAGGATTGACATGAACCCGTTCAAATCAATCTGGGGCCTAATGTTGGGGATATTACTGCTGGGCGTAAACCGGCCTATCTAGGCCGGGTCAACTTCATCAGTAGTTCCAGAAGTGATAAATCCCAAGAAGGCAGATGAGGGCCTAAGGCCCGTAGCCGGTTCAAGACTTGTAGCGGTAAACCGGAATTTGTATATAAACTTGTATTGTAAGTTAGGAATAAGGAGAGACCAACCCGGATACGAATATCGACCGGTGTTGGGACTCTGTGAACCGACGGGTGTCACCTGTGTATATAAGGGGACGACCCGGCGGCGGTTCAAGGACACAGACATCAACTCGAGACATAGGCGAAGCTTGTTTGCTCCCTAGTCGTCGAAACCCCATCAATTCCATAACAACTAGACGTAGGCTTTTACCTTCATCGAAGGGGCCGAACTAGTATAAACTCTCTTGCGTCCTTGTGTCCGCTTTAACCCCCTCAAGCTAACCCGTCGCGATGGCTCCGCGACTAAGTCCTTTCTCTAGGACATCTGCCGTGACAAAACCATGACACAAATGAAAGAAGATTCGTTTGCATTCTCAAATGTATGCACACCAGGCAGACGAGGGTCGTGTCGTGGTGGTCGCGTGTGTCATACGGACGCTTAGCACCCAGCCACACACCCCCTCCCCCCCCAAAAAAAGAATGACGGCAAAATAAGTCCGCACTTCCACCTTTCAGATTGAAATAACTAGCGGCCCCAATTCCAGCCCTACAAAATCTCCCTTCTCCACCGTCCCCTTCCGCGCCCAGATTGCTCAAATCCCTAATTCACCGCCAACCCAAGCAAAGTTTGAATTGCCCCTCGTCTCGCCTCTTTCCCCACCTCTGTGCCGGACAACAACAACGAAGAAGACGGTTGCGCTTCACCACCGCACGGGAGCTACCTCATCTACGCCCTCGTCCACCGCACTGGGTGGTCCACCGACAACGTCGGCCGTCGCAACCGACGTGCCTCATAGACACCGACTTCCACCGCATTAGGTGCGCTTCACCGACGGTGTATCCCACCTCACCAAGGCTACTTCATCGAGCACATCGTCGCATCACCCTCAACGGCTCTGAAGTGACCCGCACTCTAGCTAGGCGAGCATGCCCAAACGCTGGCCCGAACTAGGTATATCCACACATCACTCCCTTGTGCACTGTTCCGACGATGTTTGGATATCCTTTCACCGCTCTATTAGCTTACACGCCTATGCAACTCTGACTTTAACCCTTATTTCTTCTGGAGATATCATCTGAAACAAGCAAAATGATTTTTTTAGTGAAGCATGACGGCCCTACGGGATCTGGTACACATCCTGCACACCCATATAACCTTGTAAGTATCTGTCCTCTAGTACAACAGCAAGGTCAATTCCTCTTATTTGATCAACCATTCACCGTGTCAAAAATGCAGAGGGGGATGCAAGGAGCACAAGGCCTGCACATCCAAGCAAGTGGTAACATGGACTTGTACATGGAACATCCCAAGCGCAAGCAGAGCTGCAGTGAGCCTGTACAACGAGCTAGCATAAGCCCCTGCATTTCATTTAATTCGTACTGGCCTGCATGTATGATTTGTGTGAAGTGGCGGATCCACGAATTCAAGTTACCAGGGGCGAATATTTAACTTAAAAAATACAACGGCACTTGCACTCCGGAAATCATCATAACTTGAGAAATGTGAAGCTACATGCACTTTGAAAACCAGCTAATGATCCAAAGTAGTTCAGATTATAAAACACTAAATGATGCAAGCACCAAAAAACACAAAATGCATCATGGTGAACAAGGACTACTAACATCGTTTGTACCTGCTTGAATTATTTGTTCCCTGGCTAAAAATATCGAAGTGTAATTGCACATATAACCTGTGCGCAAACTGCATATCAATTTATATATATATATATATATATCCTGCACAAGTATGCCAATAGTTTCAAACAGCAGATTAGAAAAGTATTTATGCTACGTTGTCATGATACAGGGACTTTCTGGTAGATGGCCTCGACGTTTCCTCAAGCCATGAGAATGTACTACAATTTGCTTGTCATCAATGCGTGCAAATCACTCTGTGTCTCTCAACATAGTAGATCATCATTAGACACTAAATCCTTCAATGGGAGGTTGCAAAATGCTTGCATTAGATCCCTCATTAGACACTATATGTTCATCACCAGGAGCATGTAAAATGTTTGCATCAAATCCTTCATTAGCAGTCTGTTCATTAGACACTTCAGGCTCAAGAACAACATGAGCTTGTATGTTTGCATCGGAAACTTGATTAGATACATCAGATTCAGTCAGTTCAGTATTGATTGGGGGAGTTATAAAATAAGCAGAAATTGGTTTCATTTTCTCATAGATTCCCTACACACAAGCAGTTTTACAACACCGCCAGGTTTAACTATTGGCCAGAAATTGAACAGTTGAATTTGATATAATCATGGATGTGATGTACCTGTTCATTGCGCATGCTACTCTTGCAAGCTGCGAATATTCGTTTGCGCAAGCTCGATGCCATGCCCATGTTGCCACTGCTGCCTCCCACGCAGGCTACACCCAGGGAAGGATGTTCATCTTCTTGTCCTTCCATTTTCTTGAAGCCCGGCAACAGCCCTCCAATGAGGGCGCGAGGAAGTGTTGTGTCGGTCTGTTCAGCGGCGGCTAGGTTAGGAGCGAACCAGATTGGAGGCTGGAGCAAACGAATTGGGATTTTCCTGCTGTCGATCGATATGGGAGGCGCTCATTTGGGCCGTGTGCCTGCTATAGGGACTGCCTTGCACTTATGTTATTGGCCCATCCAAATTGAAATGTTTTTCTTCATTTTTTACATTGCCTGCTTATGCATTGGTATGAACAAAACTAGCCTGGGCTAGCCTGGATGACTCAAACTAGGTGCACACTTTCCAGCCACCCATGGTGGCCGCCCATACCAGCCCCTACGGTGGCGTCACCCCCTTTTTGCGTGTATGATTGGGGTAGTGAAAAATATTCCAATGGAGCTTTTGATTTACCCACAGAATGGTTGAATTGCTTGTTTCTATGAACTGAGTTCGCTAATAATGTGAAGAATGCCAGTCTTTTCATCCTGTTGTAGATTGCTTAGATCTCGATATGCCAAATGTAATCACATGAAATATACAGTAAAAGCCAGTGTGATGTGTGTGGCTACAACTAGTCTGACTACACGTCTTCATATAACATATCAAGGATGCACCATCTTAGCAGATTAACCATTCGACTTACCAATGCAGTGTGGGAAGAATGAAGTATTGGGACTGCGTATCCAAGCAATTGATGCCATGGACTCCTTCCTAGAACCTTGTAAGCGAAAAAGAAGTTCAAGTGTGCCTGTATAAAGAGCTAGCATAAGTTCAGTTACCTGCTTCTCGGAATTTTAGTTAGCCACTTATTGCAAAATTGTTCAAGTACGTTGCTTTGTTTAATTTAGTTTGCTACTGATTACATAATGCCATAGCCTGTTAATCCTATTATAGACTGCACCTATCTATGTGTTTGATACTTACTGTTAAGAATTACCTGTTTGCCTAAACTTAAATAGCTACTTAAGCATGTAGATAGCTAGTCATATGTACTTCTAGGGTGCAACAGAATTTATGTGTAATTTACATTCTGATACCCTGTTTGTTTAAATGGTTTGTTGTTATCACTTGTAGCACTAGTAATGTTTGCATGTTCATAGATAGACAACTATCAGGTTTATATGAGGGACACCGTCTTTTTAACTTATATATGTGTTGGAATCATTTTTCTTACATCAAAGAAATTTACAGATGTCCATGTTGCTGGTAAACGATACCGACTTGTTACTTTAAGACGTTGCTAAGAACTTGTTAGCTTTACTAGTTCATGTGTAATTAAATATGTTGCCAAAACTGGTTAGTTTTACTAGTTTGATGTTAGTTTCTTATGGCTCTTGCAAAACTTGATTTATTGATTGCTAACATTCAAGTTTGCAGGATCCAACTGAAACTCCATTGGCACACTAGGTATATTTTCAGAAACTTCCTTGTTTACATGGTTTGCTGCTGTAACTTGTTGCTGTAATCATCTTACCAACTTCAAGTTTTCAGGATCCTATTGGAAGTCCAGTTGCACAATAGGTACATTTTCAAAAATATATTTGTGTAACAGGTTTGCTACTGTAACTTGTTGCTCTAATCAAGTTACTGACTACTCAACTTTTCAGGATCCAAGAGAAACTCCAATGCCACAACAGGTTCCTTTTGCAAAACTTGTTTGTTTAACTGCTTTGCTGCTGCAACCGATTGCTCTAATCACGTTACTGGCTACTCAACTTTTTAGGATCCAAGAGAAACTCCAATTGCACAACAGGTACCTTTTGTAAAACTTGTTTTTAACTACTTTGCTGCTGCAACAACGGGTTACAATGATGTTAATAACTAATTTTCACCTTGCAATTGAAACTCTATAATTCCTTGTTTGTCTAACTGGTTTGCTGTTATAACTCCCAGTTGAGATGTTTTTCTAACCTCAACTATTCTAAATCCAATCGGAACTTTAATGGCAAACCAGGTTAGCCCAAGATCAAAGAGCGAGGTCCCCATGGATGTTGTATCATCCCACAACAGTGGCACCGGCCTAATCGTGCATCATGAATTTCCAACTGCTGATGCTCTAGAGAGTAAACTAGTGGTAGAAAGAGATTCTGCTTCTGCACTTAGAGATAAAGTTGACATGTTGAGGAAGCAAACAACACAATCACAAGCAGTACTCAAGACAACCATTAAATATTTGGTGGATTTCAAAACGAAGCAAGTTGAGACTGACCGCATTGTTAAGCTCCTGAAGGAAAAAAAGAAATTAAATTCCCAATTGGTAAATCATAGGTGAAATGTTCTTTCCATCGTTGAGTAACCTTTGTGTTTTTTGTTCATGTAATCGATCAAACCATTTGTTCTAGAGATCATGTAATAATTGTTTTTTCGTTTTTTGGTTTGCAATTTTATTTGAGCACAAGTCTGTATTAATTGATAAGACTCGGAGACATTTCATTTTGATTGCTGTGCCAGACCTACAAATATGCAAATCGGGCTGAATATGCATTCAGCAATAATATTAGTATAGATGGACCATAATTGGCACGCGTCGGAAAGGTCCAAGATGTTGTACTAGCTTCGCTAAAAATGATGCTCTTCTCGCAAAAGAAAAAGTACAACGGCCTGGCTTATGTATGTTAGTTGATATTATTGATCCATATACTCTATAAGTGTTTATATGTCCGTTAGTTATGTACATTCTTGGTTGATTGACTTGGTATTTGAATCTTGATACATCGCTTTGTACATATCTAAATGGGAGTACACATTATGCTGCGTGTGACATTTGAGTTGGACATAAAGTGTTCCAAATATTCGAATTCACCTTAAACTGGATTCTAGCTTCTCAATTCGAGTATCGACATTTGTAAATCATATTCATATATGATAGTGGAATACATCTTTCGAAAGAAGTGGCAAAATGTCCACTCCCACGTCGGCTGCCCGAAGCCAAGTGTTTGGGAGATGGAAATTACTGTCTACCCCTTACACAGACAATCCATCGGTCGGATTTCCAGTGCTCTCAATAGGGGTAGGTTAGTTACTTCAATTAGACATGACACGACCGCCTATGAGCCCATTCCGACATGGTGGGCGCCAAACATGGGTGGCAAAACACATTTGATTCAAGCTCATCCGAAAGACCACTGTTTGTCCCTCCATTTCCCCATTCATACACGGTTGGCGGCAAAACAAACTCGACTCAACCGTAATTGATGTAGGCAAATATTTTCAATAGGGACAGGTTGGTAACTTCACTCAGACGTGACACAACTGCCCTACCTGTCAGCCCCGTTCATACACCGTGGGCGCCAACCATGGGCACTAAAACACCCTCTCCTGGCCTGAAATCGCTCTGGGCAAATATTGGTGAGATGCGAGATTACCGTCCTATCGCCAACCAACGAGACGTCCAAACTTTAAATAGGGGGCTAAGTTCGTAACTTTCCCATATTTCAGACATGTGTGTCCCAAAATCATGGTTCCCCGTACCTCTCCCTCCATTTCCCCATTCATACATCGTCCGCGCTAGAACACCATCCCCACACCAGCCTCCTCCGTCCGCCACCCCATCCATCGCCGCCGCCCTCCACCCCATCCATCGCCACCGTCCTCCACCACGACAGAGCGCCTACCGAGACCGCGTCGTCCACTGCTAGAGATGGACGTTTCTCATCCACGGGGACAGACCAAGAGCCTTGAATCGCGTCCTCTCACTTCGTGGGCGTCATCGTCCTCTTTACTAGAGCCGCTCACACGACCTTCTCTTCCACCGCAATGGGACTTATCCCCCGATGCACCCGTCTACCGTTGCAGATTTGCTTCCACGTCACCGATAGCCATCGCACTGCCGATGCCTACGCGACGCCGCAAGAGAGGTGGCACTTCATATTTCCTCAACTTTTTGATCTCAACCAGAAAATAGATCGTAACTTGGTTACTGTACTTTCTTTTCAGCTCTTAGAATTTAGTTCTTATAGTTTGAAGCAAACAATGGATGCTAAATAGCATTTCTCCAGTTTGTAGCTTTAAATCTGCCATGGCACAGTCATAATAGGGTTTAATTGATCATGCTTACGGTTTAATTGATCATGTTGGTTCTGTGGTGGTTTATTTAATAGAAATCGGAGGGGAAACCCTATTTTTCTCAAAAAATGCTTAGGATTCCCCCCTTTTATGATCACTATACGATCAGCATACGTGCTTCATGTCATAATAGCATTGCTCCACCCATCAAGCTAAACAAGCTTAGTTGTTCAAATACGAATCTGATATTATTAAAATAGAGTCATTTAATTGGTCAGCTAAATGTTCCTAATTTAGTTTCGAAAATGCAAGTTTAGCCGCTCGGGTGTGTATCTCTACAGGGTGCCCACGGTGGGCCGTGGCCCACCCTGGGATTTTGGGTCGGCCCAGGCCTCGATTCCCCTCTGTTCTATTGTGCGCTTTCGATCTCTACTCGCCCCCAGCCACCTACTTCGTCGGTGACTTGCCGTCCCCGGACGACATGACTTTAGGAGGAGACGCCGGACTAACAGGAGGCCAGGAGCCGCTCGCCCAACAACGTCACCACTGCCCAGGAGCACCACCGTGCCTACCTTCCCAGTCCGTTAAGGGCTCAGGCGTGCAACACCCACTAAGACAACCCGATTTATACTGAGATACATCCTCAACACTCAGCAGCCACTCCTCATCACCCACTTTCTAATTGATTCATTACTCATTAGGCAGGACTGTCATTAGGGTTTGTTGTGTGCTGAATGCTACGTAAACTTAATGGTTCAGATGTATTTCAGTAATATTTAGTACCTGTAAAGTTCACAGGGTTTCAAAATTCCGGCCCTAGGAATAGACACTAGTCATTTTGGATTGTTGGTCATAGTGACATTGACCCAGATTACTACTACAGGCCAGGTTTGTTGACAATTTTACTTGTCTTTCTTACTCATTCGATATGATATCCAATTATTCACGTCGATTAGTTGCAAACAATAAGTGCTAGACAAACTTCTTGATTTAGATTTTGGATGGTCTCTTATTGCAATTACAATTCTGCATACTTGTCCTAGTAATCTCACAAGTAAATGATTGATTCACTACATCTATACTTGCCTTGTCATATTTGTTGTCAATATTCTTTTAGGGTGGACCACCCTGTTTCAAAATACTTGAACCGTAGACATGAGTGAATAGTATTACTTTGTGTGATCTCTTCCATCATGTGTGGGAAACGAACACTACATTGTATAGAAAGAAAGTGTCGTTTCAATCTTTTACATAGACTACGATCTTTTACATGGAATACAATCTACCTACTTGCTTTGTGTCGCACTACTAGCACTCCACCCTTGAAGCTAAACATTATGTCACTCATAATTCCTTGGTTTATTTGGTCAAATACGAATTTAATATGATTCTAATGTTCCTACTTCAGTTTTGAAATGTGTGCCTTCCTGTTATAGAGACATAAGAGGTTTGTATTTCTGTGTGTGGTCTGGTCAGCACGGTTGGGGCGTGAACTTTGCATATGCAGGGTTCATAGGGAGACACTCTTCGAGTTGAATCCGTAATGCATTCCGTAGATAATCTAATTACTTTTTATGTTTTCGTGAATCTCTGATTCTGAACATCATCATACTGACTATGAGCTTGCGCGCATGAAAAGAATAAAGCAGAACAATGCCATGGCTGTCAAACTTGGCATTAAGGGACTGAAATCAAGTCTGGATGCAATGCAATGCAAACACTTTCCACCTACAGATTCATGCTCAGAATATGATCCTTACAGTGATTCTGAGCTAGAGGGAGACCTATGTCAATGTAGCTCCCTAGTGGAGGAGTCAGAGGCAGATGCCCTATCTTATTCACCCATCAAGGTGCTTACTCTAACTTTCCAAGGTTATGGTCGCACATATCTTGCAACTGATGCTTTGCATTGCTTCTAATTTTTTGCACTGCCATTAGCTTAGTTTACACATCGTGTATGTGAATACGCCCTGCCTATCCATTTCCAGTACATATTCCATCTGTCATCATACCATATTTATCCATTCAAATGATGTTCTTGTGTATCAGATGCTCAAATGGAAGAGGGCGATTGCTGATCGTGGAGGAGCATGAGAAAGGTATTTGGAAAAGGTAGTGACACCTTATAAATCAAATAGCCCATTAGGTGTAGTTGCAATATCACCTGATGCACAAAACACCCCAACTCTAGCAGACTCTAGCCATACTACATCGGTCATTTCTGATGCCCCAACTCAGCAGACCCCAACTGCAGCAAACAACATGATGATGCCAGTTGACATAGTACCAGCTCTACGATGCAAAACCCTCATTCCAGCAAAGAGTACACCAAATCCAGTTGCCAAATCCCTTTTTAAACCAGAGAGAGCCCTAATTGCCACAAATAGGACCCATGTTCCAGTTCTTCCTAGTTTAGAAGATGAAGCTTATATTGTTGTCAGTAACTTTGTGCGCATCTTTCCTTCATGGAAATATTATACTGCAGACACAGAACAATTTCTAGTCTTCCTCCGCAACTTACACGTAAGTAATGTACTAATGTTATTCATGGTAATTACTACATATGTTCCTGCTGACAGAAGACACAAGATTTAATTTTTTTAAATAGGCGAGGACCAAACTGGATTGTAAAGACGAGCAAGGGTTGGTTGCGCTTTTCAAGCACTCATTGATGAAGTATCGTTCCTACCTGAGGCAAGGGCACTTCGATGGCAAGCCTCTAAATGAAATTTCTGTAAAGTCTCCGGTGCTACATTTATTCGATAGTGACTGGAATAATCTTGTTACACATTGGTCTTGTCTGCAGCATAAGGTACTGTCTATGATATCACATCACAATTTTAACTACATTTCTGCATTTGCCTTAACCTCTCACCTATACGAAAACTGTTAGCAGAAGAACGTTCATTCTCAAGGGACCACAAAATCGCGCAACTATACTGCACACTGCATTGCTCTTGTGAGTACCTCTTGCCCTGTATGACCATACTTACTTTCATAGTTGTTTGATTATGTAGCATCACTGCATGTTAGCCTTGTTGTCGTCCATTTGGTGGACACTATAAGATCCGTATGGACTCTTACATAAATTTAGAATCAACCCAATGCTTTTTGCATCTTATCTCCCTCGCCCACCATTTACTAAATAATACCAGATCTATATTTAATATTACCAAAAAGTTGAATACACAGACAATGCCAATGCAGACATGTAGCCCATTGCTCTTGTCAGTACATTCAGGGATTTGTAGTTGATTATGTAGCATCAATCTGCATCTTATCTTCATTATCCTCTACCCCTTCCGGTATTATCATATCTATAATTACTCTCTACAAAATGTAGAGTATAGGCAATGGTTATGAAGAAGATTATGTGCTGAAATTCTTGAGTTATCCTTCCCTTGACATGGAGAAGGGCATTATAAAGCCGGTGTTAACTGTTAATGCAAGTCAGTCCTTCTAAAGCCTTTATCCTCAACTTCTATTTAATTTTCTCATACTCCCTATCGTTTACTGATGTTTAGTTTGCTGTTTCTATCAAAATGCATGTTCGCAACAACTGTAAGTTCCAAGTTTTACTTGTAAAACCAAATTCCTTATTCATACCATGCACATTACTCAATACTCCCTATATGTATGCTGGTTTTTGTGGATCTATAATCCAGTGTGTGGTGAAGCAACCCACGTTTGCACCTTGCCATATCCTGTTTTATCTTACTGATGTGGCTGATGATATGAACAACATGCCATGCACATTAACCAAAACAAATACAATGATTGTCTTTGCCCTTCATCTATGCTTGTTATGTTGACAAGGTAATCCAGTAGTGTGGTGATGCTCCCCACATTATGAACAATGCCAAATTATGCTATTGATATTTTGAACTTACTCTTTATTTTCTAATTTGAAATTGGATGGAATTGACAGCACAATTATCATCTTTGTTTATACACATGCAAAAGTTGTCATCTCTCTGCTTGTTTTAGGGTGATATGCCTGATGGCATGCACAAGTCTGCTGAAGGCTGTGAGACAAACCCAACATATATTGCAGCAAAGAAGGAAAAACATCTTGAAGATAGCGAGACAACCCTGAAGTCTTGTCTTGATGTAATGTTCAAGTTACTTGAGACTAGCAGTCAGACAAGCTCACATAATTCGCTGTCTGAATCAGTTCGACTTCTTCAGTCCCAAGTTCTAGCAGAATGTAACATCCCAAATTTTCAATTTGGAACGTTATACATTAGATCATCATGCATATCATATTTTCTTGCATTTTGGTTGATCCTAGAAATTTCACGCAACTCAAGGACCCTCGGAGAGAGTTGGAGATTTCGTTATTTTCATATTTGAGTTTTCTCAAATTTTGAAAAGAGGATCATTTGATTTATTTATTTCATCTTCAATTATTTTTCCAATTCAAAATATGACTTTTCCCAATTTAGGAAAAATGAAGATTTAATGAATAAATCAAATTTTGTTTTTCGGTGTTCTTTTGCATTTTATTTGGATAGGGAAAAATGCGTGTTTTCAAAAATTGCATTTTAGGCCCGAAGAAAAGTTCATTTTGTTCGACTCATTTTTAGGAGTCGGGGAAAATTTACTTTAGAAATTTCGGAGTTCGTTTAGATTTTATTTCTTTTGTTTTTCTGCGCGCGTAACCGATTTAAGAAAAATCCCGCTAGGCCCAGCCGGCCAAGGCCCAGCCGGCCAGGCCCAGCCGCGCGCGCTAGCCTGCCCTGCCGCCCAAGTCGAGTCCTAGAAGGACTCAGGACGCCGCCGCCCTTGCCCCTTGCCCCCCCCCCAAGCAAGACCCCCCCCCCACCTATATAAATAACCAAGCCCCCCCCTCTCCTCCCCAAGCCGCAGCCCCGCCGCCTCTAGCCGCGCCGCTGCCCGCGCCTTGCGCCACCGCCGCCCGCGCGCAGCCCCGCCGCCTCCCTGCCGCCGCCGCCGCCCCGCCGCCGGAGCCCCTCGCCGGAGCCTCGCCGGAGGTAGCCGCGCCGCCTCTTCTTTTCCTCGGTTCGGTTTTTTTCTAGAAAATCGTTCCGGTTCTTTTTCTTTTCCGGTTTTCTTTTTCGGTTCTTTGTTTCGGTTTTTTCCGAAACCCTAGATCAGTTTTTCGTTTTTCTTCGGTTTAGTTGTTTAGCGAGCGTTCGCCGGACCATTCGTCTTAACGAACGTGATCACCGGTTATTCCCGGTTAACGAACGTCCGTTCGTTCAACCGTTCGTTTTTTCTTTCTCGTCAGATTTATTCCGCGATTTTCTGATCGCGATCTCAGATCGGATCTTCGTTCTAGTTTATCTTCTCGCTCGTTTAACGGAATCAGGTGATTCAAGCGCCTGGAGTTTCATTTCGAAACCGCCGTTCCATCTAATCAACTTAAACAAGTTTTTGCTACGGTAAAATTTGACCTAGTTTCAACTTGCTAGAACCGAGTTGTTTTCTTCCGCCGTTTGTTTTCCGTTGCTTTGTTCGGTTCGTTCTTTCTTTGCAACCGGAGTTCTGAAGTTGAACTTTATGGTTCGTTCTCTCGTTCGAGTTTTACCTGTGCATTAGATGAGTACTTATTGTGTGCTTGTTGTTTGTCTGCGATAGATCACCCGGATTGCGCCGCCTGTTACTTCGAATCCCTAGGTCTCGCGGATCATCAGCAAGGCAAGTAACACTTTGATCATACCTTTTCTACAACCCAGTTTTATTGCATTAGATCAATCCTCACACATTGCACGATTAGGATCTAATTAAATTGTGGGATGGGAAGTAGATGAGGTAGTACCTATTACCTGTATTATTATGAAACCTTTGGGAGTTACTTCTACGTTTGCTTATTATGCCATGCTATGCTAGTAGACGTGGATTGGGTGAGTGATATCCATGACAGATGTGAGTATTGTTAATTAATGTTTTATCTAAGGTGGCAACTTAAACACACATCTGGGTGGATTGAGGCACCTGGTTTCTATCAGGTCTTGCCTGTTTTATTTTGGACCGCCACCCAGGCTCAAAGGGATCAGAAGATCTTTCATGCTAGTAACTTTCGTGTGCAGCCACAAGCCATTATGGGCTCTGGCATAGTTGACTAAGTCGTGCGAACTCTTACAGTGGTAGACTAGCAGATGTAGGGGATGTAGGTGGTACGGTCTACCCGGACGTAAGGTGCTAGCGCTTCCGAAAGACTATGTCTCGGTCATCCGTTTCTCAAACACCGTGTAGTGCGAGAAAACAAACGGAGGCGATCGAGTCTTGTGGGGAAAAGTGCGCAAACCTCTGCAGAGTGTAACAAACTAATCATGATTAGCCGTGTCCCCAGTTATGGACAACTTGAGTATCTAGTACTTGAATATCGTGTGAATCTCATCATGTTACTTCTAATTAATATTGTTGGGTTTTAATTGTTCACTTAATTGGGATCGGAATGCTGTCAACCATTCCCCATGTTCAACTGCCATGATAGTTAAATAAATTTATTCCTTTGCAGTAGGGAAAAACTGGCTTTACGCAAAACTGTAAACATAGAGCTTTCCACCAGCCATACTTGCATATAGTATAGCTCATTGCTGTTCATTACTCTCTATGTGTTATCTTGCCAGCATATTCCATGTGCTGACCCGTTTTCGGGCTGCAACTTTCATGTTGCAGACTTTTCAGACGACGAGTAAGGTGTTTTAGGTCGTGGTTCTATACTCAGTGATGCCGTTGGAGTTGATGGACCCATTTATCTTCCAAGTCTTCCGCTGTTATCTTTATTAGATGGCCTTAAGCCATATTTATTGTAATAAGTTCTCTTTTGAGACATCGATGTAATAAGTGTGTGATTGCCACTCTGCTATAAATCCTTCGAAGTACTGTGTGGTGTCAGCATTACTGATCCAGGGATGACACCGGAGCACAGTAGACTTGATCGATTCGGGTCGGGTCGCTACAGAGATGGTATCAGAGCACACGCTGACTGTAGGACACGACCACTAAGTTAAAGCCATAGATCACCATTCTCTTCTCATTTTCTAACTCCTCATCTTTTCTACTCTTTTAGGATGACGAACGCGAAGATTAAGTACGCTCAACCGGATGAAGGCACACCTTTTGGATTTCACTTGAAGGAAGTCACTAAGTACCTGAACATTGGATTACCAAGCTTCACCGGGACCTTCAACGCCACTCTGCCTGAAGAGGAGCGCTGGAAGATTCAAGCTCACGTTCCGGGAAGGACATTCGCGCCAATCACGAAGCCCATAGATAGTGTTTTCAATGCACCAACCTGGAGTCTGGGAAAGAGCATGGCAGCCCATATCTCCATAGGACGCATTGGAGAAGTTTACCAAGAAGACCTCAAGGACACTATCTACCAGATTTGCGGACACTGAGATGAACAATGGGAGTTAGTCAGCACCAAGAAGGATAGATCCATTGCAGCTTTCATCTAGGAGTTAAACCAGCACATTCGACGCCACGAGAACCAGATGTGCAATGACATGATAGAGTTGAAGAATGCGAAGGAAAGGATCATTGAGTTAGAAGGAGAACTGAAGGCTACACGCAAGGACTACATGGGCGAGATCGTAGCTCTAGCAAGGCACAATTGCGATCTTAAGCAGGAGATTGAAGAACTCAAGAGGAAGTTAGCATCCAAGGAGGAAGACGAGTACGTCGCATGTCCGGATAACTACATCATCATCGACGACACCAATTCGGATCCAAGTGAACCCGACTTTGAAGACGAAGCTGGAGCAGATATCATGGAGTCTTCCACCGGTTCAAATTTCTAGATGACCACCAATTAGTAGTAGTATTTCCCCCATGTATACATTATAGTTCGAGCACTTTTGCGATAGTTAGCTCAATTGTAAGCCCTAGTCTGAATTGAATGAAGTGATTTTGTGTGCATTTGCTCATGTGCATTGGGGTAGTGTTTTCTCTTTAGACCCCCTCTATTCTTAAATCTCGTATTTT
Source organism: Triticum urartu (assembly GCF_003073215.2). NCBI lineage: Eukaryota > Viridiplantae > Streptophyta > Magnoliopsida > Poales > Poaceae > Triticum > Triticum urartu. Next base: position 340,603,335 of record NC_053024.1, on the reverse strand, counting down.
CTAAACCCTCAGATGCCTCCGAGACGTGACAATGGATTTCCACCGGAGCTCACTCAGTTGATCCAGCAACAGAATCAATTGATGCAGATGTTAGTCCAGAACCAGCAGAACAACAACAACAACCCACCACCACCACCACCTGTTGACCACTTAGCCTGTTTTCTTAGGCTGAATCCGCCGGTGTTTTCCAGTAGCACCGAGCCGATAGTAGCAGACGATTGGCTCCGCAAGATAGGAAGGGAATTGACCACGGCAGGATGCACAGATGGTGAGAAAGTGAAGTTTGCCGCACATCAGCTTGACGGACCCGCGGCAGCATGGTGGGAGAATTTCACAGCCACTTACCCAGTTGACACTGTCACATGGAATCAGTTTCAGCAAGCTTTCCGCACTGCCCATGTTTCAGCAGGAGCTATGGCCATGAAGAAGCGTGAGTTTCGCAACTTACGCCAAGGAGGAAGGACAGTTGGCCAGTACATTGATGATTTCAGCAAGTTAGCATGTTATGCCCCAGATGACGTTGCTACGGATGCAGCTAAGCAGGAGAAGTTTCTGGAAGGACTAAATGATGAGTTGAGTATGCAGTTGATGGTAGCAAGTTTCAACAACTACCAGGAGTTGGTAGATCGTGCCATCATGATTGAAGGGAAGCAACAGCAGATTGAGAACCGCAAGAGGAAGTATGGACAGGGGAAGTATAACTCTGGAGCCCAGCAGAAGCCCCGTTTTACCCCTAAACCGGGATTTCAGTTTCAGCATACCCATGGAGGAGGTAGTTCGCACAACCATAATGGCCACAAGAATGGTAATGGGAATGGAGGAAGCAACGGCCAGAACCGGACCATCCCATCAACCCCAACCAAGAGAGATCTAAGTCAAGTCACCTGTTTCAAGTGTTCCAAGACCGGACATTATGCCAATGAATGTCCTGAAGGCCAGAATGGAAATGGCAATGGAAGCTCGGGGAAGAAGCCGAACCCTTTCAACAGGGGACAGGTGAACCACGTTAATGTGGATGAGGTTGAAGCTCAGCCTGATGCAGTAATAGGTAAGTTTCTGGTTAAGTCATTTACCGCACTCGTTCTTTTTGACACTGGTGCATCGCATTCATACATATCAAGGGGATTTGTGGATAAATATAATCTGCCAACCCAAGCCCTTAGGTCACCCATGTTAGTAAGCTCACCAGGAGCAGAGTTTATGGCTAGACGATGGTGTGATCGGTTACCATTAAGGATTGGTAACTATGTGTTTCCCTCAGACCTAATAGTATTGGAATCTCAAGGATTGGATGTGATATTAGGCATGGATTGGTTATCAAAGTATGAAGGGAACATTGAATGCTCTAGTAAGTCAATTTTGCTTACCACACCAGAAGGAAGAAGGATCAAGTATGTATCCCGGCATGTGCCAAAAAGGACACAAGTAAATTTCCTAACAGGAGTTGTGCAGGAGGAAGTATCAGTGGTAAGGGATTTTCCTGATGTATTTCTAGAAGAGTTGCCAGGCATGCCACCGGATAGAGACATTGAGTTTTTGATTGAGTTATTGCCAGGCACTGGGCCAATATCAAAGCGACCATATAGGATGCTAGCAAAAGATTTGGTGGAAATTAAGAATCAGATTAAGGAGTTATTGGATAAAGGTTACATACGCCCAAGTTCTTCGCGTTGGGGATCACCCGTACTTCTAGTGGAGAAGAAGGATGGATCATTAAGGATGGTTGTGGATTACCATGGATTGAATGAAGTAACCATCAAGAACAAGTACCCACTACAAATGATCAATGATCTGTTTGATCGATTGCAAGGAGCTAAAGTGTTTTCCAAGATCGATTTGCGATCAGGGTACCACCAGTTGAAGATTCGAGAACAGGACATACCTAAGACAGCATTCACCACAAGATATGGACTGTATGAGTATATCGTTATGTCATTTGGATTGACTAACGCACCTGCCTATTTTATGAACCTGATGAACAAGGTGTTTATGGAGTTTTTGGATAAGTTCGTCGTAGTGTTCATTGATGACATTCTGATTTTCTCGAAGAATGAAGAGGAGCATAAGGAACATTTGCGTTTGGTTTTGGAGAAGCTAAGGGAACATCAGTTATATGCCAAATTCAGCAAATGTGAGTTTTGGTTGAAGGAAGTAGGATTCCTTGGACATGTTATATCCAGATAAGGGATAGCAGTTGACCCCACAAAGGTTGACACCGTAACCAAATGGGAAGCACCAACGACAGTTGGAGAGATCCGGAGTTTTCTTGGACTCGCAGGATACTACCGGAGATTTATTGAGAACTTTTCAAAGATTGCGAAGCCTATGACGGAGTTGTTGAAGAAGGATACTAAGTTCAATTGGACTGAGGAGTGTGAGGCTAGTTTCCAGGAGTTGAAGAGACGCTTGGTTACCTCACCAGTGTTGACATTGCCAGATCAGACCAAGGATTATGAGGTATATTGCGACGCTTCACGTCGAGGACTTGGAGCAGTGCTTATGTAGGAAGGGAGAGTTGTTTCGTATGCTTCACGACAACTGAAGCCTCATGAGTTGAATTATGCCACGCATGATTTGGAGTTAGCAGCCGTAGTGCATGCATTGAAGACGTGGAGACATTTTCTCATTGGAAATCATTCTGAGGTGTACACGGATCACAAGAGTTTGAAGTACATTTTCACGCAGAAGGAATTGAATCTCAGACAGAGGAAATGGTTGGAGCTCATCAAGGATTATCATATGAGATTGCATTACCATCCCGGAAAAGCTAATGTAGTAGCTGACGCATTGAGCCGTAAGAGCCATGTCAATATGGTAATGACAAGAGAAATACCAAAGGAGTTAGCAGAAAACCTTTGCGAGCTATGTTTGGAAATAGTTCCGAGAGGCTATGTAGCAGCATTGGAGATTCAGTCAACATTGATGGATAATGTCAGAGAGGCTCAGAAATCTGACAAGGAGATTGCTTCTATAAAGGAGAAACTGAGCCAAGGAAAAGCAAAGGGATTTCGAGAGGATGAGCACGATACCCTATGGTTTGAAGACCGCGTTTATGTGCCCAATGACTCAGAGATCAGGAAGTTGATTCTGCAAGAGGCACATGATTCACCGTATTCGATTCACCCAAGAAATACCAAGATGTATTTGGATTTGAAGGAAACATTCTGGTGGACCGGAATGAAGAAGGATATTGCAGCATATGTAGCAGTTTGTGATGTGTGTCATAGAGTAAAGGCAGAACATCAGAAGCCAGCCGGATTGTTACAACCATTGCCGATACCCGAATGGAAGTGGGATAAGATAGGCATGGATTTTATCACAAGACTACCCAGGACGAAGGCAGGCTATGACTCGATATGGGTAGTAGTTGATCGTTTGACGAAGGTAGCACATTTCATTCCAGTTAAGACCACTTACACCAGTGCTAAGTTGGCAAAGATATACATGACTAGGATCATTTGTTTGCATGGAGTTCCGAGGAGTATCGTATCATATAGAGGAACCCAATTTACCTCAAAGTTTTGGAATCAGTTGCATGAAACTTTGGGAACCAGACTAGAGTTCAACACGGCTTTTCACCCACAGACGGATGGACAGACTGAGAGAGTCAATCAGATTTTGGAAGATATGCTAAGAGCTTGTGCACTTGATTATGGATCTAGTTGGGACGATAACTTGCCGTATGCGGAGTTTTCTTATAACAACAGTTACCAAACCAGTTTAAAAATGGCACCTTTCGAAGCTTTATACGGAAGGAGGTGCAGGACACCGTTGTCATGGGACGAAGTTGGAGACCGTCAATTCTTTGGACCAGATTTGATTAAGGAGTCTGAATGGAAAGTTAAGTTGATTCGCGATAGGCTCAAGGTAGCCCAGTCCAGGCAGAAGAGCTACGCAGATTCTAAACGCAAGGAGACAGTTTACGAAACTGGAGACAAAGTGTATCTTCGAGTATCCCCACTTCGAGGAGTTAAGCGCTTTGGAGTTAAGGGAAAATTAGCACCGCGTTTCGTTGGACCATATAAGATTTTGCAACATATGGGAGAAGTCGCTTATAAGTTGGAATTACCAGAAGGACTGTCAGGAGTTCATGATGTATTCCATGTTTCTCAGCTGAAGAAATGTCACGCCAAAGATGGCGGAGGTACCGCTAAGAGATACAGTACCGCTTGAAGCGATTCAGTTGAAGGATGACCTAACATATGAGGAGAAGCCAGTCAGGATTCTCGATTATGCCAGCAGAGTTACTCGCAGCAAGGTTATCAAGTTTTGCAAAGTTCAGTGGAACCATCACTCAGAGGATGAAGCCACCTGGGAGAGAGAAGAAGATTTGCTCAAGGACCACCCTCACCTATTTTCTAGCCAACCCGAATCTCGAGGGCGAGATTCATCTTAAGGGGGGTAGGTTTGTAACATCCCAAATTTTCAATTTGGAATGTTATACATTAGATCATCATGCATATCATATTTTCTTGCATTTTGGTTGATCCTAGAAATTTCACGCAACTCAAGGACCCTCAGAGAGAGTTGGAGATTTCGTTATTTTCATATTTGAGTTTTCTCAAATTTTGAAAAGAGGATCATTTGATTTATTTATTTCATCTTCAATTATTTTTCCATTACCAAAATATGAGAGAGGGAAATAATATGACTTTTCCCAATTTAGGAAAAATGAAGATTTAATGAATAAATCAAATTTTGTTTTCCGGTGTTCTTTTGCATTTTATTTGGATAGGGAAAAATGCGCGTTTTCAAAAATTGCATTTTAGGCCCGGAGAAAAGTTCATTTTGTTCGACTCATTTTTAGGAGTCGGGGAAAATTTACTTTAGAAATTTTGGAGTTCGTTTAGTTTTCTTTTTCTTTGTTTTTCTGCGCGCGGAACTATTTAAAAAAAAATCCCGCAGGCCCAGCCGCCTGGGCCAAGGCCAGCCGGCCCAGCCGCGTGTGCCAGCCAGCCGCCTCTCGCACGCCGAGTCCGAGAGGGACTCAAGCCGCCGCCGCCCTTGCCCCTTGCCCCTCCCCCACCTATATAAATACCCAAGCCCCCCCCTCTCCTCCCAAGCCGCCACCGCCGCCTCCCACCCGCACCCCAAGCCGCCGCCTCTAGCCGCGCCGCCTCTTCTTTTCCTCGGTTCGGTTTTTTTTAGAAAACCGTTCTGGTTCTTTTTCTTTTTCTTTCCGGTTTTCTTTCCTATTTTGTTTCGGTTTTTTTTCCGAAACCCTAGATCGGTTTTCGTTCTTCTTTCAGTTTAGTTGTTTAGCGAGCGTTCGCCGGACCGTTCGTCTTAACGAACGTGATCACCGGTTATTCCCGGTTAACGAACGTCCGTTCGTTTAACCGTTCATCCTTTTCTTTTCATCGGATTTATTCCGCGATTTTCTGATTGCGATCTCAGATCCGATCTTCGTTCTAGTTTTTCTTCTCGCTCGTTTATCGGAATCAGGTGATTCAAGCGCCTGGAGTTTCGTCTCGAAACCGCCGTTCCGTCTAATCCACTTAAACAAGTTTTGCGACGGTAAAATTTGACCTAGTTTCAACTTGCTAGAACCGAGTTGTTTTTTTTCTGCCGTTTGTTTTCCGTCGCTTTGTTCGGTTCTTTCTCTCTTTGCAACCGGAGTTCTTCAGTTGAACTTTCTGGTTCGTTCTCTTGTTCGAGTTTTACCTGTGCATTAGATGAGTACTTATTGTGTGCTTGTTGTTTGTCTGTGATAGATTACCCGGATTGCGCCGGCTGTTACTTCGAAACCCTAGGTCTCGCGGATCATGAGCAAGGCAAGTAACACTTTGATCATACCTTTTCTACAACCCAGTTTTATTGCATTAGATCAATCCTCACACATTGCATGATTAGGATCTAATTAAATTATGGGATGGGAAGTAGATGAGGTAGTACCTATTACCTGTATTATTATGAAACCTTTGGGAGTTACTTCTACGTTTGCTTATTATGCCATGCTATGCTAGTAGACGTGGATTGGGTGAGTGATATCCATGGCAGATGTGAGTATTGTTAATTAATGGTTTATCTAAGGTGGCAACTTAAACACACATCTGGGTGGATTGAGGCACCTGGTTTCTATCAGGACTTGCCTGTTTTATTTTGGACCGCCACCCAGGCTCAAAGGGATCATAAGATCATTCATGCTAGTAACTTCCGTGTGCAGCCACAAGCCATTATGGGCTCTGGCATAGTTGACTAAGTCGTGCGAACTCTTACAGTGGTAGACTAGCAGATGTAGGGGATTAGGAGGTACGGTCTACCCGATCGTAAGGTGCTAGCGCTTCTGAAAGACTGTGTCTCGGTCATCCATTTCTCAAACACCATGTAGTGTGAGAAATCCAACGGAGGCGATCGAGTCTTGTGGGGAAAAGTGCGCAAACCTCTGTAGAGTGTAACAAACTAATCATGATTAGCCGTGTCCCCGGTTATGGACAACTTGAGTATCTAGTACTTGAATATCGTGTGAATCTCATCATGTTACTTCTAATTAATATTATTGGGTTTTAATTGTTCACTTAATTGGGATTGAGAATGATGTCAACCATTCTCAATGTTTAACAACTACCATGATAGTTAAATAAATCTATTCCTTTGCAGTAGGGAAAAACTAGCTTTACGCAAAACTGTAACCATAGATCTTTCCACCAGCCATACATGCATATAGTATAGCTCATTACTGTTCATTACTCTCTATGTGTTACCTTGCCAGCATATTCCATGTGCTGACCCGTTTTCGGGCTGCAACTTTCATGTTGCAGACTTTTCAGACGACGAGTAAGGTGTTTTAGGTCGTGGTTCTATACTCAGTGATGCCGTTGGAGTTGATGGATCCATTTATCTTCCAAGTCTTCCGCTGTTATCTTTATTAGATGGCCTTAAGCCATATTTATTGTAATAAGTTCTCTTTTGAGACATCGATGTAATAAGTGTGTGATTGCCACTCTGCTATAAATCCTTCGAAGTACTGTGTGGTGTCAGCATTACTGGTCAAGGGATGACACCGGAGCACAGTAGACTTGATCCATTCGTGTCGGGTCGCTACAAGCAAGCATCCGCTACTACTAAAGATCATTAAGGTAAAACCCAACCATAGCATTAAAGTATCAAGTCCTCTTTATTCCCATACGCAAACAACCTACTTACTCGGGTATGTGCTTCTGTCACTCACGCCACCCACCATAAGAAAATCATGAACATATTGCAAAGCCTACAGCGGGGATCCCTCACGCTTGAGCGACACAGAGAGCACCATAGGACAACACCAATAATAAAACATGCAACTCAAACCAATCACGATCATCAATTAACCCATAGGACAAAATGGATCTACTCAAACATCATAGGATAGCCATACATCATTGGGAAATAATATATAGCGTTGAGCGCCATGTTTAAGTAGAGATTACATCGAGTAAAAGAGGGGTTACACCGCTGCATAGAGGGTGGAAGAGTTGGTGATGATGGCGGTGAAGTTGTTGGTGTAGATTGCGGTGATGATGATGGCCCCGATGGCGTTCTGGCGCCACCAGGAGAGAGGGGGAGAGAGCCCCCTTCTTCTTCTTCTTCTTCCTTGACCTTCCACCTAGATGGGAGAAGGATTTCCCCGCTGGTCCTTTGTCTCCATGGCATGGGAGGGGCAAGAGCCCCTCCAAGATTGTATCTGTCTCTCTGTCTCTCTATGTTTCTGCATTCCAGATTCTTCCCTTTCACCCTTTCTTAAATTCCCGGAGATCCATAGCTCCGATTGGGTTGAATTTTGGACACGATTTTTATCCAGATATTAGTTTTCTTGCTGTGAAATAAGGGAACTAACTACTTTACGGGGTGGCCACGAGGGTCAGGGGCACGCCTGCCCCCCTGGGGGCGCCCCCTGCCTCGTGGGCCCCTCGAGCATCATCTCGCGTTAATTTCGCTTCCCAAAATTCACATATATTCCAAAAAAAATCTCCATTAGTTTTTATCCCGTTTGGTCTCCATTTGATATGGATTTTCTGCGAAACAAAAAACATGCAACAAACAGGTACTGGCATTGGGCACTGGATCAATATGTTAGTCCCAAAAATATTATAAAAAGTTGCCAAAAGTATATGAAAGTTGTATAATATTGGCATGGAACAATCAAAAATTATAGATACGACAGCGACATATCAACATCCCCAAGCTTAATTATTGCTCGTCCTCGTGTAGGTAAATGATAAAAAAAGATAATTTTTTATGTGGAATGCTACCTAGCATAATCTTGATCATGTAATCTAATCATGGCATGAATATTAAGACACGGGTGATTCAAAGCAATAGTCTATCATTTGACACTAAGACAATAATACTTCAAGCATACTAATAAAGCAATCATGTCTTTTCAAAATAGCATGGCCAAAGAAAAATTATCCCTACAAAATCATATGGTCTGGCTATACTCCATCTTCACCACACAAAATATTCAAATCATGCACAACCCCGATGACAAGCCAAGCAATTGTTTCATACTTTTGACCTTCTCAAACCTTTTCAACTTTCACGCAATACATGAGCGTGAGCCATGGACATAGCACTATGGGTGGAATAGAATATGATGGTGGAGGTTGTGTGGAGAAGACATAAAGGGAGAAAGTCTCACATCAACGCGGCTAATCAACGGGCTATGGAGATGTGCATCAATTGATGTCAATGCGAGGAGTAGGGATTGCCATGCAACAGATGCACTAGAGCTATAAGTGTATGAAAGCTCAAACTGGAAACTAAGTGGGTGTGCATCCAACTTGCTTTCTCATGAAGACCTCGGGCATTTGAGGAAGCCCATCATCGGAATATACAAGCCAAGTTCTATAATGAAAATTCCCACTAGTATATGGAAGTGATAACTTAAGAGACTCTCTATATGAAGAACATGGTGCTACTCTGAAGCACAAGTGTGGTAAAAGGATAGTAACAGTGTTCCTTCTCTCTTTTCTCTCATTTTATTTATTTTATTTTTTTCCTTTTTGTGGGCTTCTTTGGCCTCTTTTTTTATTTGGGCTTCTTTGGCCTCTTTTATTTTGATAACCTCACCTGGGACAATGTTCTAATAATGATGATCATCACACTTTTATTTACTTACAACTCAATACTAGAACAAAGATATGACTCTATATGAATGCCTATGGCGGTGTACCAGGATGTGCGATGATTTAGCATAGCAAAGATGTCAAAAAACGGACAAGCCATGAAAATATCATGCTAGCTATCTTACGATCATGCAAAGCAATATGACAATGAATGCTCAAGTCATGTATATGATGATGATGGAAGTTGCATGGCAATATATCTCGGAATGGCTATGGAAATGCCATGATAGGTAGGTAAGGTGGCTGTTTTGAGGATGATATAAGGAGGCTTATGTGTGATAGAGCATATCGTATCATGGGGTTTGGATGCACCGAAGAAGTTTGCACCAACTCTCAAGGTGAGAAAGGGCAATGCACGGTACCAAAGAGACTAGCAATGATGGAAGGGTGAGAGTGTGTATAATCCATGGACTCAACATTAGTCATAAAGAACTCACATACTTATTGCAAAAGTCTATTAGCTATCGAAACAAAGTACTACACGGATGCTCCTAGGGGGATAGATTGGTAGGAAAAGACCATCGCTCGTCCCCGACCGCCACTTATAAGGAAGATAGTCAATAAATAAATCATGCTCCAACTTCATCACATAACGGTTCACCATACATGCATGCTACGGGAATCAAAAACTTCAACACAAGTATTTCTACAATCCACAACTACCCACTAGCATGACTCTAATATCACCATCTTTATATCGCAAAACTATTGCAAGGAATCAAACATATCATATTAAGTGATCTACAAGTTTTATGTAGGATTTTATGACTAACCATGTGAATGACCAATTCCTGTCATCTCTCTAAATAGATATAAGTGAAGCAAGAGAGTTCAATTCTTTCTACAAAAGATATGCCCACACTCTAACAAATATAAGCGAAGCAAAAGAGCATTCTACAAATGGCGGTTTTCTATGTGAAGAGAAACAGGCAATCCAAACTTCAAAAGATATAAGTGAAGCACATGAAGCATTTTATAAAGCCATACTCAAAAGATATAAGTGAAGTGTAATGAGCATTCTATAAATCAACCAAGGACTATCTCATATCAGCATGGTGCATAAAAGAAAAGTGAAAACTAAATGCAAAAGACGCTCCAAGATTTGCACATATCGCTGAACGAAACGAATCCAAAAACATACCGATACTTGTTGAAGAAAGATGGGATGCCTTCCGGGGCATGCCCAAGCTTAGACGCTTGAGTCTCCTTGAATATTTACTTGGGGTGCCTTGGGCATCCCCGAGCTTGAGCTCTTGCCTCTCCTCCTTCTCCTCACATCGAGACCTCCTCGATCTTCGAACACTTCATCCGCACAAAACTCAACAGAAAATTCGGTAAGATCCGTTAGTATAATAAAGCAAATCACTACTCTAATACTGTTGCAAACCAATTCATATTTTGTTTTTGCAATGTATCTACTGTAATATAACTTTTCCATCACTTAATCCACTGATAGAAATTGATTGTTTCATCAAAACAAGCAAACTATGCATCAAAAACAGAATCTGTCTTAAACAGGACAGTCTGTAGTAATCTGAACATTCACCATACCTCTGGTACTCCAATAATTCGGCCAAAATTAGGAAATATAAAAAAAATTGTATGGAAAGACAGTGCAAAAAGTTTCAGAACCGTTTGACGTTCCAGTAAAAAATGTAAAATTGTGCACTACAGCTAAAGTTTCTGTTCTGCACCGCACAAACCAACAAGCAATGTAAACATCCTAAAGGCAAATCTTGGCACATTATTTTTATTATACAATGAAATTGTACAAGGGGATAATTATTTTTATAATACAATGGGATTGTACAAGGGGATAATTATTTTTGTTGAAAATTTTCTGTAATCAAGATTCACAAAGTTTCCGTGAGCATGAACAAAGTTCAAGGAGCTCCCCCACTTCAACAATGCTTGTCTCTCTCAATTTCACTTTCCTTTTTGAAAAGTTTTGCGTTGCCCTCTTTATTTTTTTTGTTTTAAAACTATATAAAAGCACTCAACAGAAATAAATGACTCTCTAAAACTTCTGGGTTGTCTCCCTGGCAGCGCTTTCTTTAAAGCCATTAAGCTAGGCATAAGGTGCTCAAGTAATGAATCCATCTGGATCCCAAGGTATATCAAAGCCAATTTTAATTAACAATGATTTTTGATTTAGTAGTGAGCACATAGTAACATATATCATGCAACAACGAAGTCTAACTCTCTTCCTATGCATCGGCATGTCATAAAAGAACAATTCATGCACACATAGTAAAGGCCAATTCATAGTATAAACAGTTTCTTGCAATTTTATCATATTGGAAACATGGAGAGGCCGAAATGTAGTTCCTCTCTCATAATAATTGCAATTAGGAGCAGCAAGCACATGCATATTATATCTATCAAAATCATCATGTGTAGTAGTAAAACGCAACCCATGAATAAAATCCTTAATAAGGGCAAACTTCTCTGATATAGTGCAGTTGGGAGAATTCAAAAAGATAATAGGACTATCATGTGTGGGTGCAATAGCAACAATTTCATGTTTAACATAAGGAAATATATCAAGTTCATCTCCATAAGCATAATTCATATTGGCATCTTGGCCACAAGCATAGCAAGCATCATCAAAAAGGGATACTTCAAAAGAATCAACGGGATCATAACAATCATCATAGCAATCATCCATCGGTAAGCACGAAGGGAAATTAAACAATGTATGAGTTGAAGAGTTACTCTCATTAGGAGGTGGGCATGTGTTCCTAATCCGCTCTTCCTCCTTTTGTTCTTCGCTCTCCTCATCATCTTTTTAATCCAATGAGCCCACAGTTTCTTCAATTCCTTCTTTCATAGACTCCTACAAAATATTAGTCTCTTCTTGGACAGCGGAGGAGTCCTCAATATATGGTTTAACATAGGCATTAGAAGCATAATTATTATAACAATATTTAAGTATGGCAAAATTTTCAGATTTGTAAGGAGTAGCATCATACTTTCCAATCAAAGAAGCAATTTCATAAGCACCCTTAAAAGCAACAAATTCTTCAATTTTTTGAACATCATAGTAATTATAAACACCCTTAGCATACGAAGATACGATTCCATTATCACTAAACTCACATTGGTAGGGAAGGTGTCTCATAGGGTCTTCAGAACAACAAGTAAAATCATATATTTCACATAAATTCCAAGCATAGCATTGCAAACGATGAATTTGATCCAGTAAAAGTTTCCCTTTTTGAGATAAGCGGTGTCGCACATAACAAGCATGCTCATCTAAAGATTTTCCCTCAACTAAGCTAGTTGGGGTTTCAGCACGAGCACATAGGGATCGAAGATTATCCAAGTAAAAAGCTTCAGGAGTGTGATAGATTTTGAGTGGTTCTTCAACCATTGGTGTAGTAGGGTGCAACTAATTTTTTTGGTATTTTGCGTTTACTACCCATAACTAAAGATATAAAACAAGATCACAAAATAAAAACTACTTAGTGATAAAGCAAACAAGCACACATGAGAATATTCACCCCACGCTATAACTCCCTGGCAACGGCACCAGAAAAAGGTCTTGATAACCCACAAGTATAGGGGATCAATTGTAGACTCTTTAGATTAGTAAGAGTGTCGAACCGAACGAGGAGCTAAAGGTAGAACAAATATTCCCTCAAGTTCTATCGACCACCGATACAACTCTACGCACGCTTAACGTTTGCTTTACCTAGAACAAGTATGAAACTAGAAGTACTTTGTAGGTGAAGTTGGATAGGTTTGCAAGATAATTAAGATCGCGTAAATAAAAAGTAGGGGCTGTTTAGATAAAGACACAACTAAGTTAGGTTTAGTAGAGAGCTTTTTGTCACAAGAACGTTATTTGTCCCTAGGCAATCGATAACTAGACTGGTAATCATTATTCCAAATTTATTTGGGGGAGAGGCGTAAGCTAACATACTTTATCTTCTTGGATCATATGCACTTATGATTGGAACTCGAGCAAGCATCCGCGACTAATAAAGATCATTAAGGTAAAACCCAACCATAGCATTAAAGTATCAAGTCCTCTTTATTCCCATACGCAAACAATCTACTTACTCGGGTATGTGCTTCTGTCACTCACGCCACCCACCATAAGCAAATCATGAACATATTGAAAACCCTACAGAGGTGATCCCTCACGCTTGCGTGACACAGAGAGCACTATAGGACAGAACCGATAATAAAACATGCAACTCAAACCAATCACGATCATCAATTAACCCATAGGACAAAACGGATCTACTCAAACATCATGGGATAGCCATACATCATTGGGAAGCAATATATAGCGTTGAGCACCATGTCTAAGTAGATATTACAGCGGGTAAAAGAGGGGTTACACCACTGCATAGAGGGTCGAAGAGTTGGTGATGATGGCGGTGAAGTTGTTGGTGTAGATTGCAGTGATGATAATGGCCCCGGCGGCGTTCCGGCGCCACCGGGAGGGAGGGGGAGACAGACCCCCTTCTTATTCTTCTTCCTTGACCTTCCCCCTAGATGGGAGAAGGGTTTCCCCTCTGTTCCTTGGCCTCCATGGCATGGGAGGGGCAAGAGCCCCTCCGAGATTTGCTTTGTCTCTCTGTTTCTGCATTCCAGATTCTGCCATTTCACCATTTCTTAAATTCCTGGAGATCCATAACTCCGATTGGGCTGAATTTTGGACACGATTTTTATCCGGATATTAGCTTTCTGTTGGCGAAAGAAGGGCACGAACCGCTTTACGGGGTAGCCACAAGGGTCAGGGGCACGCCTGCCCCCCTGGGGCGCACCCCCTGCCTCGTGGGCTCCTCGAGCATCATCTCGCGTTAATTTCACTTCCCAAAATTCACATATATTCCAAAAAAATCTCCGTCGGTTTTTATCCCGTTTGGACTCTATTTGATATGGATTTTCAGTGAAACAAAAAACATGCAACAAATAGGAACTGGCACTGGGCACTGGATCAATATGTTAGTCCCAAAAATAGTATAAAAAGTTGCCAAAAGTATATGAAAGTTGTATAATATTGGCATGGAACAATCAAAAATTATAGATACGACGGAGACGTATCAGCCTCACACTGCAGCCGAACCAGTGAACCCTTGTACTCCCCTCCACATGGGCATCCACTGATGTATCTTCACCGGCTCTGGGTCGTTCCCTTCCTGGGCCTCAACATCGTTCACCTTCTTGGTTCTCTCGGTGCGGCGTGGTCAACTTTGCCAAGAAACGAAAGCCATTGGAAGAGGGATGTACATGGAGTGGCTGGCAATAGGGACCCACATGACCCATGGTCACACTCAGCAAGTGCCCCCTTATTATGAGAAAACAAATGATTTCTCCCCCTGACAGGTTTGACCCACCAGCTACATCTTCGCACGCAAGGAAGTGCTTCCTTTATTACGCGAAAAAAAGTTTCCTCTCCCTGAAAGCTGGGATCCACCAGCTTTATTATGATCCATTTCGCGAAAATATAGATTGTACCAAAGATGCTAAATTGTTTTCTTTTTATTCTAACTCGAAAAAGAAGAAATTAAACATACCCAAAAACATCTTCACATGCAAGGAAGTGCCACCTTATTACGCACAAAAAAAAGAATCCCCCCTGCTTGCTGGCACCCACCAGATTTGGAGGCTGACTTGTGGGCCTACTAAGTTGACGCGTATGCAGGGCTTTGTCAACTTAGTCAATAAATGATTCTAGCTGCAGTGATCGTTGGATGTTAATCCAACGGCCAAGCTACGTCTTCAACCTCTGGTCTTCTTGCTCCAGCCGCCCAAACTAGCGCCCGTCGTACTGCCCGCTCCAGCCTCCCATGGCCGACTGTGCTACCGCACAAACCTCACCGCTCGACCATACTACCACTGGCCAGGCCATCCCTCTACTCACCCACACCCTCTGTTATTCTCTGGTGACGGTATCCTTACACCGCAGCCAAACCAGTGAGCCCTCGTACTCCCCTCCTCATGGGCATCCACCTGCCTTGTCTTCCTTGGCTTCGCATCGTTCCCTTCCTGGTCTTGTCGTCGCCACTGCCTAGGTGTTGTCCGCGCGGTGTGGTCAACATGGTCAATGAACGACATCTATTGGAAGATTACTATACGTGATGAGGCTAACAGATGGACCCACAAACTACATCTTCGCACGCAAGGAAGTGCATCCTTATTACGCGCAAAAAATGAATCATCCCCCTGACATCTTGGACACACCATCTATATCTTCGCATGAAAGGAAGTGCGTCCTTATCCTCCGTGACACCTGGGACCCACCCAGTCGAAGTGTACGTAGAGTTGTCTGTCTGGTCACGGACGTGTGCGTACATACCGGTCGATCGGTCTCTCTGCAATGATGAACCGTGGCCGAGCAAGCAGCGGCACGTGTAGTAGTAGAGCCCCCGATGTAGCAATTCAGGGAGTCCCTTCTAAACTGTTTACACGTACATATAGCCACATGCCAAAAAATATGGCCACATGCGTACATACAGGCTGGGTCTCAAACACGTACTCGTGCATACGTACGACCAAGTCTGGTGTACATGGAGAGGCAACGGACAGCGGCAACGGTGTCCTGTTCATAGGCAGCCAACCAGCTGGGACGGAATGGAGGAAACATCATCGTGTTCGTCAGGAGGCAACCGACTGGGTCAGAATACGTCATGTCCATCGGGAGCCAGACGGCTTAGATGGAATAGCCGAAATGAGGTCTAGCGTACCGTATAACGTAGGAAACGGCCTTCTGTTCAAGTGCCTACGGTCGAAATGGGGTCATGTTCATCGGGAGGGGTGTGGCATACCGCAAAACGAAGGAAATGGACTTGTGTTGGAGCGCCTATAGTCGAAACGGGGTCCTATTCATCGGGAGGGGTGTGGCATACTACAAAACGGGACTCCACGGGCTACTGTTCATCCACAGTCTACTACCTCGCTCCAGCCTCCATGGGCTACTGTTTATCCACCATTGACTTCCTCCAGCCTCCACCTGCTACTGTTCATCCACTAGCTATTGTTCATCCATGGGCTACTGTTCATCCAGCTTCCACCGGCTACTGTTCAACCAGCCCTCCACGGGGTCCTGTTCATCCACCCCCAACCGGCTCGAGTGTGGCGGCCTCCTCGATCAGGGTCATGTTCATCCAGCGGCAACGACCTCTACTACCATGGGTTCCTGTTCATCCAACCCCCACCGGGAACTGTTCATCCAACCCCCAACAACGGTCACTATTCATCAAGAGGCAAGTTCGATCGACTTCAGTTAGCAGCAGTAGTGAAGGAATTGCTCGGGTTCAGTTAACAGCCAAGGGGATCGATCGCTCGGGTTTAGTAATGTAGCTAGTACAATCGCTCAAGTTCAGTAAGTGAATGCCTCGCTCGGGTTCAGTTAGAGCCCAATGCCTCGCACACATGTGTGTACATGTATGAGTGAAACGAGAAAACCTCAGTGCATCGCTTGGCCCCGACCACCCACCACAACCGGGAAATCTCTGATATTTTCCTCGCCCTTGCTTATACCATGATTTTTTCAGTCATGGATGGCCCAAAGAATGTCATGCAGATGCATCCCTGGCCCGCCCAGGATGAAAAGCCTATTTTCTGTCATTATTTTCTTTCATAGAAGTAGGAGCCCACCACATGTATGATGAGATGTGTTTTTGTCACAATTATCGTCATGGAAGTGCCATAAGCATGACAGGAAAAAAACTCGTTCGGCCCATAATGTCATGGATGTGTCTTTTTTTGTAGTGCCACTCCTAGATCGGACATGAATTCCTTCATCCAGACTCCTTCTTGGACTACTTCCGAAGCAGCTATATATTTCGCTTCACATGTAGATCCTGCTACGACGCTCTGCTTGGAACTACTCCAACTGACTACTCCACCATTTAGAATTAATATTTATCAGTTTTGACACTTTGAGTCATCTGGATCAATGTCGATGCTTGCATCGATGTAACACTTTACCATGAACTCTTCTTCACCCCATAAATGAGAAACATTTCCTTAGTCCTCTTCGGGTACTTAAGGATATTTTTAACCGATGTCTAGTGATCTACTCCTAGATCACTCGGGTGCCTACCTACCAGACTTATGTCAAGGAACACATCAGGTCCGGTACAAACCATGACATACATTATAGAGCCTATGGCTGAGGCATAGGGGACGACTTTCATCCTTTCTCTTTCTTCAATTGTGCTCGGGCTTTGAGTCCTACTCAACTTCACACCTTGAAACACAGGCAAGAACCCCTTCTTAGACTAGTCCATTTTGATCTTCTTTAAAATTTTGGCAAGGAATCTGCTCTGTGAAATTCCTATCAGGCATCTTGATCTATCTCTATAGATCTTGGTACCCAATATGTAAGCAGCTTCACCCAGGTCTTTCATTGAAAAACACTTCTTCAAATAACCCTTTATGCTTTCCAGAAAATCTATATCATTTCCAATAAATAATATGTCATCCACATACAGTATTAGAAATGCAATAGAGCTCCCACTCACTTTGTTGTAAATACAAGCTTTGCCATAAGTTTGTATAAAACCAAAAGCTTTATCACCTCATCAAAGCGTATATTCCAACTCTGAGATGCTTGCACCAGTCCATAGATCAGTCGCTAGAGCTTGCATACCTTATTAGCATCCTTAGGATCAACAAAACCTTTGAGTTGCATCATAAACAACTCTTACATAACGAAACCATTAAGGAACACTGTTTTGACATCCATCTGCCAGATTTCATAATCAAAAAATGCAGCAATTACTTACATAATCCTAACAAACTTCGACATCACCACAGGTGAGAAAGTCCCATCATAGTTAACCCCTTGAACTTGTCAAAAACCCTTTGTGACAAGTCGATCTTTATAGACGGGGACATTACCATCAGAGTTTGTCTTCTTCTTTAAGATCCATTTGTTCTCATTAGCCCGCGGTCATCAGGTAAGTCTACCAAAGTCCATACTTAGTTTTCATAAATGGATCCAATCTCGTATTTCATGGCCTCAAGCCATTTGTTGGAATTCGGTCTCTCATTGTTTGTTCATAGTTCGTAGGTTCACCATTGTCCAACAACATAACTTCTAGGATAGGATTACCATACCATTTAGGGGTGGTAAGTGTCCTAGTTGACCTATGAAGTTTGGTAGTAGCTTGATCCTAAGTTTCATGATCCTCATCATTAGCTTCCTCTCCAGTTTGTGTAGCCATCATGGGCACTTCTTTCTATGATGTACTACTCTCCAATTCAAGAGAAGGTACAATTACCTCATCAAGCTCTACCTTCCTCCCACTCACTTCTTTCAACAGAAACTCCTTCTCTAGAAAGGTCCATTCCTTGCAACAAAGATCTTGACCTCAGATCAATGATAGAAGGTATGCCCAATGGTTTCTTTAGGGTATCGTATGAAGATGCACTTCTCCGCTTTGTGTTCATGTTTATCAAGTTGAAGCCTTTTGACATAAGCGTCGCATTCCAAACTTTAAGAAACGACAACTTAGGTTTCTTGCCAAACCATAATTCATACAGTGTCGTCTCAACGGATTTAAATGGTGGCCTATTTAAAGTGAATGTGGTTATGTCTAATGCATAATCCCAAAATGATAGTGGCAAATCGATAAGAGACGTCCTAGAACGCACCATATCCAATAGAGTAGGATTACAACATTTGGACACACCATTACATAGTGGTGTTCCAGGTGGCACAAGTTGTGAAACAATTCTGCATTGTCTTAAATGTGTGCCAAACTCATAACTTAGATATTCTCCTCCATAATCAGATCGTAGAAATTTTATTTTCTTGTTATGATGATTCTCTACTTTACACTGAAACTCATTGAACTTCTGAAATGTTTCAAACTTGTGTTTCATTAGGTAAATATACCCATATCTACTCAAACATCTCTAAAGGTAAGAAAATAATGATATCCACTGTGTGCTTCAACACTCATCGGACTGCATACATCAGTATATGTTATTTCCAACAAGTCACTTGCCTAATCCATTTTACCATGAAGTGGGGTTTTCGTCATCTTGCCCATGAGGCATGGTTAACATGTTTCAAATGATTCATAATCAAGTTATTCCAAAAGTCCATCAGCATGGAGTTTCTTCATGCACTTCACACCAATATGACCCAAGCGGTAGTGCCACAAGTATGTGGTACTATCATCATTAACATTGCATCTTTTAGCATCAATATTATGAACATGTGTATCAGTATGATCGAGATCCAACAAGAATAAACCATTCACATTGGGTGCATGACCATAAAAGACATTATTCATATAAATAGATCAACCATTATTCTCTGACTAAGTGACTAACTG
Source organism: Triticum urartu (assembly GCF_003073215.2). NCBI lineage: Eukaryota > Viridiplantae > Streptophyta > Magnoliopsida > Poales > Poaceae > Triticum > Triticum urartu. The sequence continues at coordinate 340,583,921 of NC_053024.1, read as the reverse complement.
TCTCGAAATAAACAATATCCAGATATAATGGTCATGCTTAACGCAGGCACCAAATAACAATTATTTAGGTTTAAAACTAATCCCGGTGGTAGATGTAGAGGAAGTGTGCCGACGGCGATCACATCAACCATGGAGCAATTTCCAATGTGCATCACCACCTCGTCCTTAGCTATTCTCCGTTTATTCTGCAAGTACGGTTTTGAGTTACAAATATTAGCAATCTAACTAGTATCAAATATCCACACGCTACTACGAGAACTAGTAAGGTACACATCAATAACATGTATATCAAATATACCTATGTTGAAGTTGCCAACCTTTTTATCTTCCAAGTACTTGGGGCAATTCCACTTCAAGTGGCCATTCCACTTGCAATAGAAGCACCCATTCTCGGTTTTAGTTCCAACTTTGGGTTCCTTCATGGGAGCGGTAACTGGCTTGCCATTCTTCTTGAATTTTCCTTTCTTTCCCTTGCCCTTCTTGAAACTGGTGGTCTTTTTTACCATCAACACTTGATGCTCTTTCTTGATTTCTACCTTCACGGCCTTAAGCGAGCTCAAGGATTGTCTTCTCCATCCTATGCATATTATAGTTCACCATGAATCCCTTGTAGCTTGGTGGTAGTGACTGGAAAACTCTGTCAGCCGCTACTTCATCCAGAAAATTAACTCCCTACTGAGTCAAGCGAATATAGTACCCCCATACATTTTACATGCTCACTGACGGAGTTGTTCTCTTCCATCTTACAGCTAAATAACTTATCAGAGGTGTCATACCTCTCGACCCAGACATGAGCCCGAAATACCAATTTCAGCTCCTGTAACATCTCATATGCTCCGTGGTGCTCAAAATGTCTTTAGCCCCGGTTCTAAGCCGTAAAGCATGGCACACTGAACTATCGAGTAGTCATCAGAACATGCTTGCGAGATGTTCACAACATCTACAAGCGATGCTGGGGGGTGGCGCACTAAGCGGTGCATCAAGGACATAAGCCTTATGTGCAGTAGAGAGGATAATCCTTAGATTATGGACCCAGTCCGCATAATTGCTTCCATCATCCTTCAAATTAGCTTTCTCTAGGAACGCATTAAAATTCAGGGGAGCTACAGCGTGAGCCATTAATCTACAACAGAATTTGCAAAGACAATTTTAGATTATGCTCATGATAATTAGTTCAACTAATAAAATTACTATGGAACTAAACAATATCCCTCAAGTTGTCTAAGTGATACATGATCCAAATTCACCAATCCAAGTCCGGTCATCATGTGAGATGAGGTAGTTTCAATGGTGAACATCTCCATGTTGATCATATCTTGTATATGACACAAGTTCGAACTTTTGGTCCTCTGTGTTCCAGGCCATGTCAATAAATGCTAGGCTTGTCAAGTTTAACCCAAGTATTCTGCATGTGTAAAACTGGCTTACATGCATTGCATGCGAACGTAGACTCTATCGCACCCGATCATCACGAGGTGCTTCAAAACGATAAACTAGGTGCATACTAATGGAGAACACTTTTATCTTGAAATTAATTGTGAGGGATCATCATATAATGCTGCAGTCATTCTAAGCAAAATAAGATGCATAAAAACATAAACATCACATGCAATCAATATGTGACATGATATGGCCAGTATCATCTTGTGCTTTTGATCTCCATCTCCAAAGTACTGGCATGATCTCTATCATCACCGGCATAGCACCATGATCTCCATCATCTCTGATGTGTCATCGTGTGGTTGCCTCCACCAACTGTTTCCTCTACGACTATTGCTAACTCATAGCGATAAAGTAAAGCAATTACATGGTGTTTAATTATTAAGACACGGGTCAAACAATAAATTAAGAGAACCCTATGGCTCTTGCCGGTTGTCGTACTCATTGCCATGCATATCGTGAACCTATTACAAAACATGATCCTCTTATACATCAACATATATCAAATCACATCTTGGCCATGCCAGATCACATCACATACCCTATAAAAACAAGTTAAACGTCCTCTACTTTGTTGTTGCAATTTTTACGTGGTTCCTAGGGAAAACTATAAGAACCGTTCTTATCTACACAAAACCATAACAGTGATATACAAGTTTCCTTTTAACCTTCTACAAGTGAAAGTGCAACTAATCCCCGGGTGGTTTTGGTAATTCATAACAACATATAGCTCATTGAACAAATATCCATTCAAGATAAATATTTCAGGAAGTTCAATGAATGGCATGGCATGGACTAGAGATTTGGACCCCTCAAAATGCTAAGGACAAATATTGGCAAAAGCTCAAGACTCTTCATCTTTATTTTAGTGATCCAAGATCACATTAAGTCCATAGGAAAGCCAATACTATTAAAAGGGGATGAGGTGTTGCTTAATGGCTTACTTGCTCAAATGCTTAGTCATATTACTCCAAAACCCTCAGCCACTTTCTCCATCCAAGTATGTCAAAATCCTAAACTCCAACTCGGCCCCACTAATTCTTTCTGCCTGTCAGTGCAACAAACCCTGGGTCCGTTGCCCAGACTGTACACAGGCGCAAGAACAGGATTACAGCACCAGATCAGATCAAGGCACGAGGGACCAGTTCTTCGAAGCGTCAAGGTGCAGATCAAGAAAACCAAGACTAGCTAGAGGGACAAGGCACAACTACAAGAAGAACCTCCCTTGCCGGGCAAGTGGGCTTGGCAAGGTTGGGGAAACCCCAGAAGAGAGCCTCCAAGATTGCCCCGGCAGGCCTGTCGGGGCTCACGGAGGCAAACCACACCACCGCTCCACCTCACGAGCGACGCAAGTCATCGAGCAGTGTGGTGTCAAGGCGCAAAGTGACTAAGTGGTTGCTCCCTGCCACATGGTAGCCACATCCTAAAAAAATACCTCCAAGCGACACCCGTCCTGAGACGTGTCAAGCAAGAAGGCGCGAAGCTGGCAAAACAGCCCGGCAGGTCCTGCCGGGCAAGTTGTGATGTGACATTGAGCGGTGCATTTAATGCGCTCTGTCAGCCTGCAGAGTTACGTATGATAGCACTGTTTGCTATCTAATCAGTATGTAAAGACTGATTTTCCACTGTGGTGACCCCTTGGTCTATAAAAGGAGGCCCATGGCAACCGTAGAAAGGATTCGTACCCCTTCACACTCATATGCGCGTAGCTCGTCTCACCTCGAGGCAACCTTGCTGGGAAAGAGCGCCACGCTTCTCCACTACTACCCACCATCAATCCACCAAACCAGGAGTAGGGTTTTACGCCTCACGGCAGCCTGAACCTGGGTAAAACTGCCTGTGTGATCTCTTCCGTGCTATGTTATGCTTCTTCGCTCTTTGTGCAATGTGCCCATCCCCCCGCCGAACCAAAAGGGGCTCTTGGTCCCATACGTGGCTGCCGTTTCCCACGACACTACCTGGATCCACCGAGTTCATATGACATAGCCACAGCGAGAAACCCTAACAGTTTGGTCTCACCGAGATGGCCTTGCCAACACTCTGTTACTTGTTGCATTTATTTTGGTCTCGCCGAGTTATGCAATTGGTCTCACCGAGTTGGCTTGATAGATTCTTTGTTACTTATTGCTTCACTTTGGTCTCACTGAGTTGATGCAATCGACGCCACCGAGATGATGTTTTCCCTAATCCCTAGCACATCGGTCCCACCGAGTTGTTCCAGTCGGTCCCACCGAGATTCCTAACATTCACATTTTTGAACTGCTCGATGCCACCGAGTTTAACCATTCGGTCCCACAAATATGAGCCAAATGTGTGTAACGGTTGGAGTTAGTGTGGAGGCTATATATACCCCTCCACTCCATTTGTGAGAGAGCCAATAGAACATGCACTACAAAAAAAAGACACATCAGTGACATTTTGGGCCGAACAAAAAAAAATTATGTCATACATATGACACTTCTATGACAATAATTGTGACAAAACCCGGTATCATCATAGATGTGGGGGGCTCCTACTTCTATGACAAAAAATCATGACAGAAAATGGGCTTTTCTTCTTGGGCGGGCCGGAGACGCAGCTGCATGACATTCTTTGGGCCGTCCATGACGGAAAAAACCATGGTAGAAGCGAGGGGGAGGAAAATTTCGAGGAGTTCCCGATTACGGTGGGAGGTTAGGGGCCGAGCGATGCGTGTTTATCTCGTACACGTACGCGCATGTGTGCGAGGCGTTGGCTCTAACTGAACCCGAGCGAGGTGTTGGTCTCTAACTGAACCCGAGCGATTGCACTGCAGGCTACGCATTACTGAACCCGAGCGATCGATCGATGGCTGTTAACTAAACTTGATCTAGCGATTCGTTCGCTACTGCTGCTAACTGAAGCTGATCGATGGGATGAACAGTGAGCGTTGCGGGGGGTTTGGATGAACAGTGAGCGGTGGCATTGCCTCTGGATGAACAGGATCCCGTGGTGTGGTGGAGGGCTGGATGAATAGTAGACGGTGGAGGGGTGGATGAACAGGACCCCGTGGTGTGGAGGGCTGGATGAACAGTAGACGGTGGAGGGGTGGTTGAACAGGACCCCGTGGTGTGGAGGGCTGGATGAACAGTAGACGGTGGAGGGGTGCCCGTGGAGGGGTGGTTGAATAGGACCCCGTGGTGTGGAGGGATGGATGAACAGTAGACGGTGGAGGGGTGGTTGAACAGTAGCCGGTGGAGTAGCGCGCGGTGGAGGCTGGATGAACAGGAGCCCGTGGAGGCTGGATGAACAGGAGCCCGTGGAGGCTGGAGGAGGTCGACGACGGAGATGAACAGTATCCCGTGGAGGCTGGAGGAGGTCGACGGTGGAGATGAACAGTATCCCGTGGAGTCCCGTTTTGCGGTACGACACACCCCTCCCGATGAACAGGACCCCCGTTTCAACCGTAGTGCTCCAACACAAGTCTGTTTCCTCCGTTTTGCGGTACGCCACAACCCTCCCGATCAATAGGACCCCCATTTCGACCGTAGGAGGTCCGTTTCCTCCATTTTGTGGTACGCCACACCCCTCCCGATCAACAGGACCCCAGTTTCGACCGTAGCGCTCCAACACAAGTCTGTTTCCTCCGTTTTGCGGTACGCTACACCCCTCCCGATCAACAGGACCCCCATTTCGACCGTAGGAGTTCTGTTTCCTCCGTGTTGCGGTATGCCACACCCCTCCCGATCAACAGGACCCCCGTTTCGACCGTAGTGCTCCAACACAAGTCTGTTTCCTCCGTTTTGTGGTACGCCACACCCCTCCCGATCAACAGGCCCCCCGTTTCGACCGTACGAGGTCCGTTTCCTCCGTTTTGCGGTACGCCACACCCCTCCCGATCAACAGGACCCCCGTTTCGACCGTACGAGGTCCGTTTCCTCCGTTTTGCGGTACGCCACACCCCTCCCGATGAACATGATCATGTTTCGTATGTGGCCGGTTGAACACAAGGCTGTTTCCTCCGTTCTGCGGTACGCCAGGCCTCGTTTCCATCTCCTGTTCCGTCCAAGCCCCCCCCCCCCCCCCGATGAACACGACGCATTCCGTTGCCTCCCCATGAACACAAAGCATTCCGTTGCCTCCCCCATGAACATGACGACGACGCTGTTTCTCCGTTCCAACCCAGCCATGTACACAAGCCCTGGCCGTACGTATGCGCGAGTAGGCGTTCGAGACCCCGCCCGTATGTACACATATGTGGCCGTATTTTCTTTCTTGCACCCTGACCGCTGTACGTATGTTTACATGCTACGTGCGCGCCTCTACTACGACACGTGCGCGCCTCTACATCGACCAGTATATATGTACGTACACGATCGCGACCAGAATGACAACGCTACGTACGCTTCGACCAGGTGGGTCCCGACTGTCAGGCACTTCCTTGCCTGCGAAGATGTAGCTGGTGGGTCCCAGCAGTCAGGGGGCGAATCCTTTTGTTTTTTTTTGCCCGAACGCACTTCCTTGCATGCGAAGGTGTAGCTGGTGGGTCCCAGCGGTCGGGGGCCTGGAGGGTCCCAGCAGTCAAGGGGGCGAATCGTTTTTTCAGACGCACTTCCTTGCGTGCGAAGATGTAGCTCGTGGGTCCCAGCAGTCAGGGGGCGAATAATTTTTTCGTGAAATACGGTGGCCCATCCGGTGGGTCCCCGCTGTCAGGTGGAGGAATAATTATTGTGCGTGTAATAAGGAGGCACTTCCTTGCGGCTGTCGTGGACCCAGCTGTCAGCCTCTCCATGTACAGTACTCTTCCGATGGAAGTCGGTCGTTGACCACGTTGACCACACCGCGCCGAGAGCACTAGGGCGGTGGTCTGGACGACGATGAGGCCTAGGAAGGGGACGAAGTGGAGCCGGGGAAGACGCAGAAGTGGAAGCCCGCGCGGAGAGGAGTACGAGGGTTCACTGGTTCGGCTGCGGTGTGAGGCTGCCGTCGCCGCAGAATAACAGGGGGTGTGGGTGAGTAGAGGGATGGCCTGGCAAGCGGTGGGAGTAGTACAGGGCAGTGGGGCCTCCGCGGCATCACAGCCGGCCACGGGAGGCAGGAGCACGCGACACGACCGACGCTGCTTTGGGCGGCTGGAGCAAGAAGACTAGAGGTTGAAGCAGCACTACGGCCGTTGGATCGACATCGTATGATCACTGCAGCTAGAATCGTTTATATTGACTAAGTTGACAAAGCCCTTGGTACACGTCAACTTAGTAGGCCCACAGCTCGGATTTGGCAGAAAACATATAGCCCATTTGCGATTTTTAAGAATGTACAACCCATTTTTTAATTCTAATGAAATTTACTACAGCCCATTTACAGTTTGTTAAAAGTACAGCCCAACTTCTAGCTAGGACAACGATTAATAATTTCAAACAACAGCTCAAAACAGAATTCAAAAAAAATTCCCACATTTTGATGGGATCCGAAATATTTTTATCCGAAATTTCTAGTCAGGTTAAATATAATTTCAAAATAAAGTTGTATTACGTTAAAATCCAATGAAATATTGCGCGTGCAACAAGTAATGAAATTAAAATTTTCAAATTCCAAAAGTAATGTATTTTTCAAACTAATTACGTGTTTGGTGCATAGTAACTGTCCAGTTATTATAATTACATCCCATTTATTATTTCTTAAAGTCCATTTTCTTGTTAAGCCTAATGCATACCTCCTAGGAAAGTTTGCAGCCCAGCGGGGCGGAGAATAACAAGTTGACCCGGATATTGTGTACAACTGTCGGCCCAGTTGCATTGCTGATGTTGAAAAAAAAGCTATTTTTATACACACATTTAAAAAATTGTATAGATAAAGAACATTTTTTATACACACCTTTAACAATTTTTAAATACATGATTAACAGTTTTTTTAGTCAACAGTGGGCCCACAGCGAGCGGAGAAGGTCACAATACACATATTTTTTAAATACATGATTAACACTTTTGCAAAAACAATTAGCCCATAGTGAGCCAATTAGCTCCAATCGGCCCACAGTGGGCCGACAGGGGCCAGTCGGCCAGCTGTAGGCCGACTGGAATCCAATCGGCCTGCTGTGGGCCGACTAGGCCCAGTCGGCCTACAGCGGGCGGACGGTGTATTATTTTTGAAAAAAATACCCAGCGTAATATTTATGAAAAAATAATTAAAAATGTATTATTTAAAAAATAGTGAAAAAAGGCCTATGTAGTATAGTACAACCTAACATGGTTACTCAGCCCACATTCAGCGACGCCGGAAAGGCCCAAACAAGGCTTATGTACAACTTTTTGAAGCCACTGAGCTCAACTAATAACTTAAGAAAAAAGTCAGATTACAGTGGAACCTAATTAAAAGTTGTCACGAGCAAATAAATAATTCAACGGCTCCCACTTGTGCGTGTGCGTGTGTGTGTGAGAGAGAGAGAGATAGAGAGAGAGAGACCCATCGGCCGATGCTCGTAAATACATCTTTCAGCCATATGCGTTGCTGATGCTCAGTAAAAACTTATATAGTTGACACAATCATATAGAACATCATAGCACACTGAACTTGCATACAAAAATTTCACGCAGGCGGCACAATCAGGATGGAAGTAGTGGATCGCTACGGGAAGGTCTATGTTGAAACCAATGAAGTCGCACATAACGGTTCATCGTCTTTATCAATGACGGGGAAATATCTTGAATGTTGTGCAAATAAAACAGACAGACAACACAATAAGTTCTCCTAGCACATTAAGTTGACGTACAGCCCTTTCTCAAAAAAGTTCAGGTACAAAATTAGAATAGGTCACAATCAAATGTACTGGCATATCGGTGCTTCACACCCATAGCTCGGATTTAACTAGTATCTGACAAGATTCAGTTGTTACCTCAAATTAGAGCACATCCAGGCAGCCAGCCCTGTCTCTTCTCCCAAAGAAGCAGTGGCCTCTGCCGCGCGATGGAGTAGGCCCTGTGCCATCCATCGTTCTGAGCAACACGGGGAAAGTCTGATGTTGACTCCTGTAATGGACGTCGTCGACGGACCCTGGCACCAGCGGCGGCGGCAGGACTTCGATTGATGGATTTACCACTTCTTCGACATGCACGAACACTCGATACAGGTACATCCCTAACATGGTCCACGGCGGCGTTGGTGGCGACGAATAGTACAACCCCGGTTCCTGCACCGGTATCTCAACACCAATCTCCTTTGGTATGGTGGACGGCTTCTTCATCCATGCCATAACCGTCAGAGCCTAGCTGTCTGGAGGAACAAACATACTTATGAGCTCACCTCCAAGGTCGTTGATAAGCTCGTTCATGGACTTGCTGTTCCAAGCACGTCGAGGCATGCCGTGGAAGGTAAGCTTTGTTAAAAACTCAAGCTCAGAGGGCACCGAGCCCCATCCTGGGTGCCACCGATCAAAGCTCACTAGCGCACCATCGCAGAACAAACGCCGGGAAGATTCGAACACACGACTGCAGTCGAAAGTTATCCGAAACCTGACGAAGAAATCAGCCGGTGGCGGACAGACTTTGACGAGCAAGTCACTTATTTGGATGTCGTGCGCAATGCCAAGAGCTTTGACAAGGTCATCCGGCGAGACGGGAGCCTGGTCGCCGTTGATGGTTACCATCAGCACTTTGCTGGCAAACTGGTCGTCAAGCGCCACCATGCCACTGTTGAGTGAGAGCACGCAGCGACCGAAGGCAGGACGGACCTCAGGATCTCCGGCTCGGAGATCCGCGTTGACCGGCGACACGATAGTGTGCTTGAGTACAGGGAGTACAGGAGGGGGATTTGGGGGAACTGGAGTAGGAATCGAGATTCCAGAGGTGGGGGAGGGGCGGGAGACTGCGGATGAAAAGGTAGCATGGATTTCGAGCACGCGCCAATATGCTCTCGGCGCGCAAGTGCACGAAAACACTGGTGGCACCCACATGTCGACTAAGAGTCCTTATTCATTCTTTTTTGGAGAGCCTGGCCTTTTTTTCAGGATCTTTTGAGAGCCCGGCCTGAGAGTCATAATTGACCTGTTTGGCATTGCGTTACTACTCGGCCCATATTCAACGACACCTCACTATCCCAAACAAGTGTACATCATCGAAAAGACACTGAGCTCAAATTATATAACTTGAAAAAAGGAGATATGCTCTGAACACTTGAGAATGGTGATGCCCTCATTTAGCCCACCAGTAGTTCGAGACAATAAACAGTTCGAAACAACGATATATACAACATTCAAACACTTACTAGTGACTACTACTGACATAAACAGCAAGACATGATAGTTCATAAGAAGTCTTGCTACACCACCAAAACGCACCCATCTGCAGCGCTCAGACTCTCGTGATCCAGACGAGAATGACATTCTAAACAGAAGAAACTATTACATATTAAGAGTGACATAGACGAGGATGACCAAATGGCAAGGAATATGCATAACAAATGAAAGAACTACCCATCCAGAACCAGCAGCAAAGACAACAAAGTCATTCGAAGAGATGATCCAACACCATCATAATTTGCAGCCCTGCTTCAGCGACCAGTGATCCGGAGACACCAGTACTCCACCCTTTCAATGCAACAGCCCAATTACCTATCAACATGAAGGCTCGAACCACATCACTGCCTGTCGTAATTGAGACATCCAAGGATCAAAGTTAATCCGGATGCCTTTGTCATTCTCACCTTCTTTTGGCTGCGGGCTGTATCATTGACAATCAGGGGAGTTTGCTCCCGAACTCCTAGGGCTCGCCGTGTAGACACAATTTTCCATAGCAAACAGAGCCTCTCTGCCATCAAGGTCCATGCCAACGGTGATCTCCTGGTTAATCGGACAATTGAGTCCGAGAAACAGAGAGTGTGAACCAAGGCTGTTTACCCGCCGCCAACTAAAAAATCCTAAAGGCCCCAACAAGCTGGTATCCTGCTCATAGACGTAACAGCCATTGTCCGAATACTCACGTATTACATGGTGCTTGTATACAGTGGGGTTTTTGCAATATAACTTTTCCGGCTCATATGTCCTAATGATCATCAGTCTTTTGCCGTCGTCTGATCGAGCGAGGAACCAGTTGTGCTTCCCTGTTTTTGGCAAAGGTGGTGTGATTACAAAGGGAAGTAATTGTAGGGACACTGCATCATATCAAAAAGGACAGGCATTGTTAATGTAAGATCAGCATTTTTCAGAGTATGAGTAGGATAATGCAATAAGCATCATTGATATGTCCCTGTTGGAACTGGGAGGAAAATACAGGGAAATGTATACTGGGTTCGAAAATATAGAAGTGACATGCATGGTTATACTCATGTTATCTCGCAATTGATTCTTCACAGGAAACTACCATGTCATGCATGTTATGTAATCATGTTCTGTCCTCACAAACAAATTCTTCAAGGTAACTAACAAACCATGCATTGTTATATACTCGTGTTCTGTGGGAAAAAAATTTGTGAGGATATTATTCTAGCCATTGATTGTTGAAGGGTGAATATAGGTATGTACACATGGTAAGCATTGCAGGATTTCACTACTTCCAAATACAGAGTTCTCCATATGCACATTTACTTCCCTAATGTATGGTTAGATGAAACCAATAGTGTGGTGCATGTTTCTACATCATGAAAATGAGGAAACTAACATGGCCATTGATACACACTCATATTTAGTAGTAGTATATAGATTACTGTAAAATAAGGATAATATCCATATATTCCTAACCGTTTGATTATTCAGGGTACAAATTGGCTCTAATGACATGGTCACAATCGCATGAATTAACTCATTCCAAATATAGGTGATTTACGGCGTCTCTAATACATTGCCATAGTTCTACTCAAATTCTACTCAAACAGAGATATGCCAATCATCACAAAAAGTTCAAACAGTGTCATGGCGTCATCATTAACATGAGAGGAAACAACTTACACGCGTCGTCCCAGCAATACGTGGTGCCATCTGCTTTGTCGATCGCGTAGATGATGCCATTGTGTTCAATAGCATCATAGAAGTGTGTATCAGCTTTGACGATCATCCACTGCGAGCCGAGTTGTCTCCAGCTAAAGAAGGCACCGGCGTAAAGATAAGTGTAACACCCCGTGATCGATGTGCCAGGTGTCCTCTAATTTTTCGCTGTTGTTGCCTTGTCATTGCTTGCGTGTCATGCATTGCATATCATGTCATCATTTTTTCAAAACCTGCATCCGTCTGGGTTCCCCCAGTTCCCTCTGTTGTCCGTTCTGGGTCCAGACCACTTGCACGCGCCCGCGGCATGTCCGAAATAGTGTTTTATAGGTGGCCGGAAAATGTTCTCGGAATGGGACGAGAGTTGACGTGCGCTCTTATTATAGTGTAGATAGACCGCCTGTCAAGTTTCATCGCATTCGGAGTTCGTTTGATAGCCCAACCATTAAATTTATAGCGACACCGTTGCCGGTATTTTCGCTGGACGTTTCGGTCTCCGGAACAGTCGCCGGGCCTCACTTCTCTTCTCTCCTCTCAGCCCGAGGCCTCTCTTCACAGCCCACCTAGTCCCCCCTTTGTCCGGAGCCGCATGATCGCGATCTTACGGCTCGAAAACCCCTCCTAACCCCCAAACCCTAGCAAATTTGCTATATATGGACACCCCTAGTCCATTTTGGGCAACCTAGACCCCTTCCCCTACCTCCTGCCGCAGCCAAACCCCCTCCTCCTCGGATTCAGCGCCGCCCCACTCCACCTCCGCCACTTGTCGACGCCGCCGCCGCGTCCCGGACCAATCCGGGCGTGACACGTCGCCTCCCGGCGCCCTGCAGCCAACCCCAGCGCGCCACGTCGCCTCCCCAGCGCCCCCACTTCGCTGCGGCCGCCCTGGCCCATCCGCGGCCCGCCCCTGGGCCGAAGCAGGCCCGAGCCGCCGCTGCACGCCCGCAACTCCCCCGCGCCCCGAGCTGCGAGAGCCCTATGCCCGAGCTTCCCTGCGTCGCCGCCTCTCTGCCCCTTCACCGCCCGTCCTCGCCACCATGCACTCGTCGGCCACTGGAGCCTCGCCGCCGGCGAGCACCTCGACAGCAGGCCAGTGCCGCCCTCGCCTCCCTCTCTCTCCCTTCCCATTCTCCTTCCTCTCCTCACCAGCTCTCTCCCTCCCTCTGTTGCCACAGGAAACCGCCGCCGCCTCCATGGACGAGCTCCACCTCGCCGGATCCCGCATCCCCGAGCGACGTCGACCACCTGTGTCACCGGATCTGGAACACCCGTCCTCTGATCCATCCATCCCCGTTGTCCTCCGGCTCCCTACGCGTCGCGCCGTTGTCCTCATCGCCGGCAGCCGCCGCGCCATGCTCCTGCCTCTGCTCGAGCAGAGGAGGACGAGCGCTTCCCTACTGGGCCACCATCCTCGCGCGCATGTGGGCCAACCAAGCCCGCGATCCAGCCGGCTCCATCGACCTGGGCCTTGGCCCGTGGTGAGCTGCCCCCCCCCCAGCTCCTGTTCCTGCTAGGCCAGCCAGATTCGGCCCATGTCATGTTTTTTTTCGTTCTGCGATTTTTCCATTTATCCAGGGAAAACCAGTTTTGCAGTTTAGCCCCTTGAACCATGCATCTAATAACTTCTCACCCATGCATCGGAATTAAACAACTTATATATGAAACTTGTTTAGAATTTTGTCTAGATTCATAATATGCAACTTTCACCCATGTTTGAGATGTTTAAATTGCTGTTTGATTAAATTTGCTCCTATGCCATGTTAAAATGCTTTAATTCATAACTAAATAACCGTAACTCAGATTTTAATAAACTTTATATGTAAATGGGGTAGAATTTTGTCTAGTTTATCATGGTGACATTATTTTGCATGCCTAACAACTCTAAAATATGGTTTAGGGAAGAACAGGACCTAACCTAATATATGCACATGAGGAGTTTCCGGATTTGCTGTTTGTTGTTCCCGGCCTCATTTAAACTTGACTAGATGGGTAGTTTTCTTTTGCTTCACCCTCTTGCCATGTTTAACAACATTTAATATTGTTGGGTACATAAACGAGATCGAACTAAATAATTGATATGGTGCTCCGTCAATATGCAACTCGTTGCATATTGAGCTCCAGTTAACTTGTAGTGTTGTTTGTTGCATTTTTCCATGCCATGCCATGAATCATTAAACCGGACATGCATCATACTTGATTGTGCATCATGCCATGACTATGTGGTGGTTGTTTACTATGTTTGTGTGCTTCTTTCCAGTGTTGCTTCTCCGGGTTGGTTCCGGAAACGTCGCGTTTGTGAGGATCCGTTCGACTTCGTCCATTTTTCTTCTTCATGGACTCGTTCTTCTTCCTTGCGGGATCTCAGGCAAGATGATCATACCCTCGAAATCACTACTATCTTTGCTATGCTAGACGCTCGCTCTTTTGCTATGCCTATGCCGCGGTACCTACCACTTGCTTATCGTACCTCCTATATTGTTGAACCAAGCCTCTAACCCACCTTGTCCTATCAAACCGTTGTTTGGCTATGTTACCGCTTTGCTCGGCCCCTCTTATAGCATTGTTAGTTGCAGGTGAAGGTTGAAGTTTGTTCCTTGGTGGAACATGGAGATGTTGTTCCTTGTTGGAACATGTTACTTGTTGGGATATCACAATATATCTTATTTAATTAATGCATCTATATACTTGGTAAAGGGTGGAAGGCTCGGCCTTATGCCTAGTGTTTTGTTCCACTCTTGCCGCTCTAGTTTCCGTCATATCGGTGTTATGTTCCTTGATTTTGCGTTCCTTACGCGGTTGGGTTAGAATGGGAACCCTTTGACAGTTCTCTTTGAATAAAACTCCTCCAGCAAGGCCCAACCTTGGTTTACCATTCGCCACCTAGCCTTTTTCCCTTAGGAGTCGCGCATCCCGAGGGTCATCTTATTTTAACCCCCCCCCCCCGGGCCAGTGCTTGTCTAAGTGTTGGTCCGAACTAGAGTCCTTTGTAGCGCCACCTCGGGGAAACTTGAGGGCTGGTTTTAGTTGTACGGAGCGCTCATCCGGTGTTGCCCTGAGAACGAGATATGTGTAGCTCCTATCAGGATGTCGGCGCATCGGGCGGTCTTGCTGGACTTGTTTTACCATTGTCGAGAATGTCTTGAAGAACCGGGATACCGAGTCTGATCGGAATGTCTCGGGAGGAGGTCTATTCCTTCGTTGACCGTGAGAGCTTGTCATGGGCTAAGTTGGGACACCCCTGCAGGGTTTTGAACTTTCGAAAGCCATGCCCGCGGTTATGGGCAGATGGGAATTCGTTAACGTCCGGTTGTAGAAAACCTGAAGTTGACCTTAATTAAAATGAATCAACCACGTGTGTAACCGTGATGGTCTCTTTCCGGCGGAGTCCCGTAAGTGAAAACGGTGTTGGAGTTATGCTTGACGTAGGTTGTTTTAGGATCACTTCTTGATCATACTTTCTCGAACGTGCTTTGCCTTCTCTTCTCTCTCTCCTTTGCGTATGTTAGCCACCATATATGCTAGTCGCTTGCTGCAGCTCCACCTCATACCTTTTACCCTACCCATAAGCTTAAATAGTCTTGATCGCGAGGGTGTGAGATTGCTGAGTCCCCGTGACTCACAGATACTTCCAAAACGAGCTTGCAGGTGCCGATGAGTCCGTGCAGATGACGCAACCAAGCTCAAGAGGAGCTCGATGAAGATCTTGTCCTTTATGTTGATTCGTTCTAGTTGATCAGTAGTGGAGCCCAGTTGGGGTCGATCGGGGGACCTTTGTCGCATTTGGGGTTCTTCTTTTATTTTGGTTCCGTAGTCAGACCTTGATTGTATCTGGATGATGTAATGCTTTATTCATGTAATTGTGTGAAGTGGCGATTGTAAGCCAACTATGTATCTCTTTCCCTTATGTATTACATGGGTTGTGTGAAGATTACCTCTCTTGTGACGTTGCTTTCAATGCGGTTATGCCTCTAAGTCATGCTTCGACACGTGGGAGATATAGCCGCATCGAGGGCGTTACAATAGGCGAGTCCGCGGTCGAACAAGGCAATTAGCTTGACGTCTGCGTAATTCGCATGTCATGTGGGCACTTGGCAGATTACAATCTTCTGCAAAACAATGTCCGTCCAACTAACGCGTAATCTAGATGACTTGGACCGCGATGGTAATACTCTATATAATCCAGCGGAGGAAGGATAATCTCATGGGAGGTCTGGAAGTTCACGAGCACCAACTTTTTACCGTCTTCTCTGAAGGCAGCCATCCAGTGGGAGTTCATGCTGACCCAGTACATACCTGCCAAGAAGTTTCGGGTGATGGTGATCGGATCGATGTTGAGGGAAATGATGTATGGAGACCCACTACATACCTGCAAAGAAGTTTCGGCTAATGGAGATCGGATTGAAGTCGAGGGGCATCATGCACACCTCCGTATCATGGTGAGCCAATCTCGCAAGACCAGATAGCAGCAAGCAGGGTGTCTTGAAAAGCTTAGGCCTCGCTTCAACGATGGCCATGTGCATGTCCCTCGAGCATGCAGCCAGCCGCAGGGCGCTCAACATATCCATACACGAACAACACAGGTCGAGGATGTCACTGGGGAGATTGCTCCAATCGCAGCTCATATGGATGCTGCGCGGTTCGCGTTCGGCCATGGTGGAGTTTGGAAGGGGGCTTGATTTACGAGGGAGAAGGATGTCGGTGCTGGAGCGGCTAGCGAGGGAAGTGGTACTGGGGGAGGTGAGTGAGGCGACGGTACATGGGGGCACAGTGAGATGGAGACGGAGAAGGAGATGGAGATGGAGTGGTGCTATGGGAGCGGAGAGGGAGACGAGGCGAGGCGCCAATGTGCTGTACAGCGGCGGTGACAGACTGCACTGTGCACAGGGTGAGGCTAACTTTGGTAACCCGAACACGCCGCCTGGACTAGTGTCGGGCGCAGGGTGTTGTCACTTCACTGTGAGGACCGGATGAATAGTATTTTGACCATCAAGTGTACCATAGTTGTACTACTACTACTACTACTACTACTACTAGGTACATGAGTACTCCAGTATTGTATAGCGTAAATAGGTCAACCGTGCTAGCATGCCTGTTCACTTCATCGTTCAGGTATCATCCATATTGTGAGCAGAACCAAATTCTCGTGCATGCCCAATCAATGCTCTGCCGCGATGCATGCAGTGGTCGTTCTGGTGCATCAAGGATGGCATGCAGATCGTTCCACACTTGAGAAGAGGAAAAATGGAAAGGTAGAACGCGGCAGCAGAGGAAGAGACTGCTAGCTAACGAGGCTCGGAGGGGATCGAGCAGGAAGTTAATGCTCCACACCTAAAGGTTTTGGGAAAACCTGATTTTCATAAGGTGACTTACACTCACCTAAACGGAGGGAGTATTCCTTAACCACAGAATGTTGTGTCTCCTACTCACGCGCTCAAACAAAAAACTACGACACATTTTTTATCTGTTTGCATAGGTCCCATCTATCAGGAAGGATGGGCACGTACACGAACAGGTACGACTCATCATCTACCCGCATAGCCTTTTCGTTTAGTCTACCTAGCCGTCTAATCAACTGCCTGCACGCCACTTCTCCCATTTACTTCTCCATCGGGAACCGATTCTCCTCGGCTTCTTCACCTCCCCTTCGTCTTCATTTGCATCCAAACCCCACTGCGTTCACATTGTTTTAACCTCTTTAAATAATCATCTACTACTTCAGTTAGACTAGCCATCTAGTCCTAATTCTCCAAACCATAGCCCTCCGTTCCAGCGGTTCCAAATGGCAATAGAGATCGAGATGCAGGTTTTTAGCGTCCAACATGTCCTCGTCGAAGGCTCGATGTGCATAGTTGCCACAGTCACCGTCCACCCAAGGGTTGTTCGGCAGTGGATCAACAATGTATCCAACTCCCTCGAAAAGGTAGAGAAGAGGGTCATCGGTCTCGATGCAGAGTACATGGAGCGTGCCCCTGGGAAGATCCAGCGCGCCGCCGTCCTTCAGCTATGCCTCGAAGATGAAGTTTTGGTGTACCACATCATACACTCGCCCTCCATACCAGGTGAGCTTCACGATTTCTTGTCTTGGGACGACGTATACTTCTGTGGGGCAGCCATCGAAGGGGACAAACAGAAGCTGGAGCCCTATAACCTTAATTTGAATAGCATCGCTGACCTACAAACCAGAATCAAAATTCCTGTAGAAGTTTGTGATAAACAGACACCATCCCTATTCGACGTACCAAATTTTGTGCTCGGTACAAATCTTCAGAAGGGTGACGAGACGGTGGCATTAAGGTCGTCTGGATAGGAGAATTATCCCTTGGCGTACGAGCAGATAAAATATGCTGCCCTCGATGCCCGTGTGCGTTTCGAGATAGCTGCAAGGTCCAAAGAGCTTGTTGCGAAGCCGTCTCCCATAGAGAAGAAGAAGAAGAAGAAGAAGAAGAAGAAGAAGAAGAAGAAGAAGAAGAAGAAGAAAAGGCTGCACCAGCAGGAGGGCATTATGGATGGATGAAGTATTTCCTCTCTTGTAAAAAAATTATTCCCTCTCGGTGTATATTGATATAGATGGACTATTTCGATGGTGTGCATGTCTTTGGAACAGAGTAGTAGCGTGGGTACGCTTGACTATAAGGAACTATTTATCCGCATATATAGCTTTCTCTGCTACTCCTTCCAGTGATCGGTATGCAGTGCATGTGTCTGTAGACATGACAGCTTGTCCATGCAAGTTCAACTACGGCGACCATCATGATTCATCTCGCGATTCCCACGATGCCTCTCCAACCCACGGCACCACGCCCCCCGACGTGCGCCTCACCCCTCTCGGCCGCACCGCCCCTCTGCCTTTGTGTGCATGACATGTGGGCCACCTAAAATGCGGCAAGCATCAAGTTTCTACCACAGCCACCTGCGATTCCCACGACGCCGCTCGAACCCATGAAACCACACGTCCCCCGACCTGCGGCTCACCCCTCTTGGCCCCACTGCCCCTCAGTCCCAACATCCCTGAGAGGGAAATGTAACTCCTGCGCCAGGGCTTGTGGTGCTCCCGCAGCATGAACTCATGCCAAACTCGAGATTTGTTTCTTTACTATACATGCACGCAACGATTTAATGGACATTGTAATCTCAACATGTGATGGGGAGCTCTAAATTTGAATTTGAAACTTATAAAATGAAAAGATTTAAAACAAATAAACTGGGAGAGAGGGAGTATATCGTAGAATGTGTCCCATACAAAATAAGTCCCCTGGTTTGTCACCGCGAAGATGCAGTTAGAAAGGAGCACAGCGTCTTCCTACTTGTACGGCAACAAATCGGCCCTAGACAGCATGGTCCACCTTTGACCTCCATGTGCAAGGTTCGTGCTATCTTATTCAATCTCGCCGTGGTTCCATCGTACCAATTCATGCGGTGGCCCGTTGCATCGATGATCCCAATGTTGGACAAAGGTTCTACAGGAACGGTTTCACTATTGTAAATGTTGTGCAAATTGATGTTGGTACCCTCCCGTACATATGCAAGCCAATCTCCACTCGCACCGAGCCTAACCTGTGAAAAAGTGGGCAGGGGGAGAATTAGGAAATGGACACGGAAGTAGTCTTTAGAATGCATTTACTATGTGATCAAACTCATCTTACCTGCTCATCAGAGGAAATCCGAGTGCCCCTCAACGTCGGCATCTCAAGGGGCGTCAACTTGCAACTACGGCCACGCCGCGCTGGAGAGACCCCCATGGAAACATCCTCGTGCGTTCCATGGAACATCAAGATGCATTTGTATGAGTAGTTTATCTTGTGAGAGAAAAGGATGAACGACGGAAGGCCTCTAGAGATAGAGATGGACACTACTACTACCAATGTGCTGGCCCGTGCGTTGCAATGGATCCATAGTAGTAGAATAATACTTGTTCACGTGCTTGAAATATAAACACTCTAGTTTTGATATACATGTGTCAGCAGACATGACAGCTTGTCCATGGAAGTTGAACCACGGCGACCATCACGTTTCTTGTTTCTACCACTAAGCCACTGAAGTTCGATCCCGTGGGCCCCGAGAGGGAGATGTAACTCCTGCGGCAGGCCTTGTGGTGCTCCCGCAGTACGAGCTCGTGCCAAAACTAGAATTTGTTTCTTACTACTACCAACTAGTACTAGTAAGGTACACGTGCATTGCACGCATGAGATTCTGGTGGTTTGTGCATTATGCTTCTACATGTGGAGCTTTCTGGATTCTAACATGTGGGAAAATCTGGTGGAATGTAAGGTTAGGCAAGTTTGATTAACTTAGGCGAGTGTTTGATTCAAGCCACACCTTAGGCAAGCCACACTAAGGCCCCACATGACACACACACAAAATGTGGCAAGATTCCCTTAGGCTTGCCAACTTGTTTCTCTCGTTTTGAAGAACTAATAACTTTGCCTAAGCTTAGTTGTGGCAAAGTTAGGGTCTCTTTGATTCAAAGTATTTTCATAGGATCTTTGAAGGATTAGAATCCTTAGGAATTTTTCCTACGTTGGTCGTTTGATTCGTAGGATTGAATCATGTAGAATATTTTCCTAAGGATTCATTTGTACTACGTTTCACAGGAATTCTAACATGCACTCCAACCTCTTGAAAGAAATCCTTTGTTTTTCATGTGACACAATCAAACAAACTCAAATCCTATAGGGATCCAATGAACCTGCCATTCCAATCCTACTTTTTTTCCTATTCTTGTGTTTCTGCAATCCTATGAATCAAAGAGGCCCTTAGTCATGAATTAAGTTCAACCATGGAGTCTTCTAGATTATACATGTGGCGGAATCTGGTGGATGATATCCAACGTCCAGTAGTGCTCGGATTTGCCATCTTTGTACCGTCGGATTGGCTTCATCCAACGATCAACTTTCAAAGTTTTTCACACACTATATAGGGGGTATAGATATAGATGTGTCAGTCCGTTGCAATGGATCCAAAGTATATATCTATTTAGTGGAGTGCACTCTAAACACATTATCTATTTATTTTTCTCTAACCTTCCGTAGCCATGCAACCAAACCACATAAGCTTCATGGGTTCCCCCCCCACACATCATATTATTCATACTGCGTTGATTAAAAAAAGATAAATCACCCAAAACAAGATCTTCCCGTTTTTTGTTCCTACGATGTTGTGTCGTGCACGTACCTACTAGTTGTATAGTGGTAGTACTAGTAATATAGTATTAGGAGTACAAACTTGGTACTAGTAGGAGTAGTACTACTAGTACGGAATGCTCCTACTCTATCAATGAGCCCAGTCTGACACCAAATTTCTTGGCTTCCGTGCTACAGCTAGATCTTCCCCTCATTTCTGTTTTCCAACCCGGCGGCGGGCGGGGTGTCGGTTTGCTCAACGGCGGTCCCACATGAAAGTGAAAATTCTAGGAAACACGCCTTCCCTAAGCTATGTGTCGTGCCGGACGGGCCGTTGTACTCCCGATTCCTGGGCATGTGGGGGTGCGACGCGAATGCGGCAGGCCTTTTCCCCGTGCGTTGCGATGGATCCAAAGTAGTAGAATAGAAGTATTTGTTCAAAAACTTTAAAGAAATCACTATTGTTTTGATGTAATCCTAATATATTACTCCCTCCGTACCTAAATATTTGTATTTTTTGAGATTTTAAATGGACTATCACATACGGATTATATAGACATATTCTAGTGTTTCTAGCAAGATGCACGCGCATTGCACAAAGTTGATGGAAAAGGTAAGAACAATTTATAAATTGACGGATGGAGTACTAGTTACAGTGATGCATATAATTAAGCAAAGGGATCACACATGTCAGTATTGACTGGAACGAGAATGCAACAGCACAATAAGAATTAAGGCCACGATGATGCGATCGCAGTGGTGGTTACAGAAGGCAAGAAGAAAGATGGATCCATGAACATACGACCTCATCCTCCTCAACTTAGTGCGTCGGGCCACCGACCGACGGCTAAGGAGCGGCGGCTTTTGTGGCGAGGTCGATGTGCTTCTCAGCAAAGGCATCCAAGGCTTCCAGCCGGTTGAGGAAGGCTAATGTTGTAGCGTCCTCACTCGCCTTGTAGATACCTATGTACACAATTTCCTCATACATGCGGATGTGTAGGTCGACGAATTCTTGCAGGGCGAGGCGCCTCGTGGCGAGCGCGACCTCCAGGTGGACATTCTTCATGGCGTTGGTGGGCAGTCGCAGGGCCACCAGTGCTTGAAAGAGGTTCCGGCCATGGAGGCCGATTAGGGTGGCAGGCAATGAGGTGCCCGGGCGCGCGGGCTGGAGGAGTACGGCGATGTCGTCCATGAGCTTCTTGAGGACGGTGAACTTGTTGCTGGTGGCAACGATCATCTGGTCCAACTAAGAGTCGTAGTTGGCGTCGAAGGCGGCCATCCACCAGCTAGTCTCCAACACCGTCTGGAGACGATCCTCGGCGCCATGCCACAGGCCGGCATCGTGGACCATCTGGCGTAGCGGCTGGCCGCTCACGAGCATCGCCGCCATGGGTCTGGAGTGAGCTCTTTTGCGCTTAGCATAGGTGCTTAGGCAAATGCTTAGGTGTGTACGATGTGGTAGATGCATTGGAATGGAGGGGCGCATCTATATGAGGGCAATGAGGGCAAACTGCGTTGCATTCACATCATGCAGCCTCTTTTCCCGGACCTCCTCCCATTACTTCCCTCATGCATTAATTGAAGGAGGATCCATTGGCAATTCAACATATCAGGAACCGCTACTCCCTCCCTCGTCTTCATTAAAGCCATATCAGGAACTGCGCCGCCCGCTGTCAAATCGAATACTCCCTCCGTATAGGTGAGTATTAAGTCATCTTACGAAAACCAAATAGTAAACACATAGGCGTGGTGCATTAACTCTCACGTTGTTTCTTATTTTTTGACATAAATAGAGGAATCAACCAAGAAGAGATGTGAGTCTTGTATGCTTTTAATGACTTGAGACTATCAAACATGACATGTAGTGGTCAGTTCATTGCACAAGAAAAATACAACCCACATCAGCACACACGCATCTTATATAGCATCACATCCAATGGCTATAAAAGATGAATGAGACCAAATTATATCTCATCTAGATGAGTTCTAGCAAAACTGTATTAATAATACTTAGTACTCATGCGCCATGTATCATATATTAGTATCATGTAGTACTTTATTTATTTATGAGGTATCCAGATGGCACTGCACCACCAAGAAAAGAGGGTAACATCAAAATTATGGACTAATTTTTTGAGTATGTTGGTAAGGTCCGGTCATAGTCACTTGTTGAAATCTCTAAAAAGACAAATACTCCCTTCGTCCAGAAATACTTGTCATCAAAATGGATAAAAGGAAATGTATCTAGACGTATTTTAGTTTTAGATACATCTCTTTTTATCCATTTTGATGACAAGTATTTTTGGACGGAGGGAGTAGAAAACATAGTTGGTGATGATGGTGTGCATGCCATCCTGCAATATAGGCCGTCGGATTTATATCTAACGGATAGGAAAGAAACTATGGCAATTTTGCAAAAATATACCCACACGTCTCTCCACGTTCGCAAATAAGGTCTTCCCTCGTTCAACCTTTTCTCTCACAAGATAAACTACTCATACAAATGCATCTTGATGTTCCGTGCAATGCACGGGCAGCTAGCTTGTTTCTTTTAAAATAGTTGCTGCGATAATTGGGTTGAAGTGATATATTTTATGTCTGCCCCGAATGACTTCAGATTCACTAGTAGTAACAAAGAAAAGGTTGCCTCGTTAATTAACAGAAAACGGGGTGAAAACTATCACATGAGGCCGGTAAAAACAAGGCACACTGGGTTCAGCGTCATCGTCACTACAGCTGTGCGCGCATGAGAAGTCTACATATCGAGGGGGCTACTGAGCGAGGCACCGAGACACAATGTTTGAGAGAGAAATCAATTGACAGATTATGATCGGATCGAGTTGTCACCCTTCTGCTGTCATTGTTGGGGGGAGAGAAAGACGTATCGAGAGTGTGCGCGGTAGGCACAGAGGCACAACTAGCGAGTGTGTGTGTGTGTCTGTGTCTGTGTTTGAAAGAGGAGTAGATAGATTATTATCAAGATCTATGTGCCACCCTACTCCTTCAGTGCCAGGTAGTGTGTGTGTATGTTTGAGAGAGAAGCCAGTCGATAGATTAGTATCAAGATCGAGGTGTCACCCTACTCCTTCGGTGTTGGGAAGTGTGGGTGTGTGGGGGGGGGCAGTGACACTCACATAGCTCTACTCTTATAAAAATAGAGTTGGTGATGATGGTGTTCCTGCCATCCTGCAATATAGGCCATCCAATTTATATCCGACGGACAGGAAGGAAACTATGGCAATTTTGCAAAAAGATACCCACACCCCTCTCCGCATTTGCAAATAAGGCATTCCCTCGTTCATCCTTTTCTCCCACAAGATAAACTTATCATACAAATGCATCTTGATGTTCCGTGCAACGCATGGGCATCTTGCTAGTAGGGAGAAGGAGTTTGTGTGACACATATCTAGCTATATTAAGGGATAGGTAGATAGCATATGTGCGAGAGACATTAGTGGATGTGGGTGGGCGGAATTAAAGGGGTGGGTGTGTTAGACATAGAGAGCATGTGTGTTTCTGTGTGAGAGACTTGTAGGACGGGGTAGAAAGACGAATTTAACCCTGACGGAGGGAGAGAAATACACGAAGTGAGCGTGTGTGATTCCGATGCCCACAGGGAAATGAGATATGTATGCGTGTGAGAGAGATTGCACAATTCATTCACGTATCACTATCTAGCGATCGTGGACGTGCATCGCTTGAACATAAGTCAATATCTACTTCATATCGTGGCCAAACGTACAATATCGATTCAACGCTATAAAGATTGGACACTCACATATCACATTTTTTCTATTTAAATAAGCCTTTTTAGTTGTGCATGCCAAAGTTACAGTAATGTTTGTTCAAACAACCAATGTAGCTATCATGAACATGCACCATTGTTACTCTTGCATTCAAATTCATTAGTCTTGGATGATTTAAGTTTCTATTTTGAAGTAATATATGTAATATTCATATATGAATTCAACGGGTACGCAATTTATGAAATGGAGGCTATGTAATCATATGAGGTAACACTTTTAAGTAGCTGACTACAATATCCATTTCTTTTTGTGCACCTCTACACTAACACATCAATGCATTATGTTTAAAGTAAATAACCAATGGCACTAAATTTTCTATTTACACGAGAAATACATAGGCTGAGCATTTGATCCTTTTGTTGTGAACGCGCCACTACACCCGTACGATTGGCCGTGCCCGTGTGAACGTCCAAGTTATCAGCGCATCATCCCGAGTTATTGTCTTTTTCTGGGGTGGACTTCACACCAGTTATTAACTGCTGACGCGTGCCCCGTGTACACAGTCTAGCATGACCTTCCCGCTAGCACGGTCCAAAATTAGTTGAAACTGGATACGAACGATCCTGCAGGCGGCAAAATCTCCCGCCTCCTTCTAAAATTTCCGCCACCTTAGTCTTTAGCATGCGAAATCCCCCTTTTGTCCTTGGTGCACGGATACCAACAGTTACAATACCGCCCTCATCTACATGATAGGTCAGGGCTGCTTTGGTAACTTCCGGTTCCCCCACTACACGGCACCCCCATTTCCTCTCCCCCTCCCGCAAAAACGACTAACTCCACAGCACCAGAGTATCTTACATCACGCCATCCGTACTTCATCGCCCTTTCTCTCCTCCCCTCTCAAAACCCTAGACTGCTCATCCACCGGCGTACCATAGCCCTTTCACTGCCAGTGGCGTCCACCTCGCCGGATCTGCTTCTGCAGCCGCATCTACCCCTCCCACCTCCCCTAGAAACAAGTAGACTGCTCATCCACCACTGTACCACAGCCCATTCAGTGCCGGCCTTGTCCACGGCGCCGGATCTGCTTCGCCGGTACCCTCGTCAACCGCTCCGCATCCGCAGCGGCTCATTCGTACTCCCCACCGGAGACGCTTTGTCCACACCCCCCGGAGCCGCCCCACCGACGCCCCCGTCGATGGCCTCTGATCCTCTTCGCCGACACCTTCCACAACCCTACCGGAGCCTCTTCGCTGATACCTTCCTCAACCCTACCGGAGTAGCTTCGCCTATACCATTATCAACCCTACCGGGGCCGCTTTGCCAACTCACAAGTCCACGGCCTTAGATCCGCTTCCTCGCACCCTCATCCAACCTACCGGAGCAGCTTCTGACGCCCCATCCACGGCCGCAGATCTGCATCCTCGACACCACCCTTAACCCAACCACCGGAGCAGCTTCTGACGCCCTGTCAATGGCCGCAGATCCGCATCGTCGACACCATCCTTAAACCAACCACCGGAGCAGCTTCACCTACGCCCTCATCCATGGCCATAGATCTGCTTCGCACACGCCGTAGTCCACCCTACCGGAGCCGCTCCACAAACACACTACTCGACGGTTCTAGATCTCCTTACCAGACCCCGACAGCCAGCGCAGCGTCATCACCCTCGACGTTTCTAACCTGATTCCCACAGTCTGGAGAGATGCCAAGCACCCACCACGGCCAAGGTACTTGTCACCTTTAAACCCGTCCAGCATCACCTTCCCGATGTACTTCAAATATACTAACCGGTCGCTGTTACCTGTTATGCAGCTGGCAAAAACTACAAGGACGATGTTTCTTATGGATCTAACAGCTTGGCCAACCAAGATCCTGGACTGAGGCATTTCTATGATCTTGTAAGCGCGTCTCTCTCTCTCTTGTATTGTTCTGTGCCTGCCACCGTGCTTTGCTAGGATTTTTGACCAGTAATCCCTTTGTGCAGACAATGATTTCTACTACTGGCTGCTAAATTAGATATGTAGATGTCATACAGGATACTACCTCGTACCTTCGTTCCTAAATATAAGTCTTTCTAGAGATTCCACTATGGGCTACATACGGAGCAAAATGAGTGAATCTACACTCGAAAATGCATCTATATACATCTGTATGTGGTCCATACTGGAATCTCTACAAAGACATATATTTAGGAATAGGGGCAGTACATTACACAAAATGGTAGGTGGCATGTAGGAATTCCAGTGCACTACATTAGGCTCCCTTAGCGTGCCTGCTAGTGCAGCATACAGAGTCATGGCTAGTTTATGGTACGCACACAATCGTTAATTGGTGGTTTAAATATGCGCAAGGGATATGCAATGTAGTATCATGTAGAGATGTCTGAAATTAGCCGTGTCAAATTGCAAATAGGGTTACACAATGAAAAAGTACAAGATGTTGTGCACCAGTGGCGACGGCTC
This sequence comes from Triticum urartu, assembly GCF_003073215.2. Classification (NCBI taxonomy): domain Eukaryota; kingdom Viridiplantae; phylum Streptophyta; class Magnoliopsida; order Poales; family Poaceae; genus Triticum; species Triticum urartu. Next base: position 340,557,219 of record NC_053024.1, on the reverse strand, counting down.
GCTGGAGGAACCCTAGTGCTGCAGGCAGGGGATCGAGGTAGAGGGAAAGGGGAGAGGAGATGCAAGCGGGCAGGGCAATGAATGCTTGCGTGTTACTTGAGGGTCAGGTGTGACACGGGCGTCAGCAGTTGCATTTTGAGTGTAATATAGGTAGACAACAGAGTCATTTCACTATTCCCCTTCCCTTCAATTTTTAGTGAGGTTCTACCTGAAACACCCCCCCTCCAAAGCGAAATTAGTTAAGCCCAAGCCCATAACTCAAAAATGACTTCTTTACATCTTTTATGGCTTATTTTGACAATATGCCCTGAAAAGGCGGAATCGAACTGGCCCTTAACCTACAATTCAATTGTGCGTGCAATGATGAATCACTCCTGCCTGCTATCTGTATATTTAGGCATCATCATACATGGCATAACCTAATACATGTGCATTCCATTGTAGAATCTAGAATATGCAATGTTTATGTTAGTTCATACGTTGCACATGATGTTTAAATGCCCCTTAAATCTGGTCAGTCAAGTGATGGTCTTTAAGCCTCCTTCCTTGCTTCTTTTCTTGATATGTAAGATTTGCTCACACATCTGTTCAATTGCTTGTTTGCATCAGCCAGCCATACTAGGACTGTTTGCTTTGATTACTTGCTGTTCTTGACCTAACACTCTAACAGAGCTTGTCAATGATTTAAACACTAAGGGTTGCTGTAGTGGGGCCTTGTCTAACTCATAGGTGACATAAAGGTTTGGCTGTACACTACAGTAGGCAAGTATGTTAGGAAAGTATGCATATTTATCTTCCAAGGAGACGAGTAACTAGTTGACATAATTATGTGGTGTTGTTTTGTTATAATCTCATCATTTTGTGTTCACAGACTGGAAATTATGCATATTTATCTTCCAAGGAGACGAGTAACTAGTTTGTATCACCTTGTAGAGGGGGTGCAATGAAGATAAGATTGAGGATTTCCAAGTACAAGATGTTAGGAAGGAGCCTTGCAAGAGAAGTAGGAGATGCACTGAGCCTCTTCAACCTGCTAAGGTAAGTCACTGTATGCCAATCAATAGTTCAATTCCTTGTTTGTTTCAAGCATAGTTAATTTTATCTTTTCAATTGCTTTATTTGTCCTCAGTTAATGAGATGCCCAAATAATCATGCCTGATGTTCGGTACTTGTATCACTATTAGTTGACATAATTAAAGGCCTTACCATTTAATTACTCTGCCGAAGTGTGCCTGAAGCTTTGAAGTCTATTAACCAACTATTATTGCATGAGGTTCACAATCTAGTTTATACTATGCTAATGATTGCATAGTTTTGCCTGCTATAGTATATTTGTATGAAACCCTCTGCTGTTCATTATGCTCCCTAAGACTTTAATTGAGGCACAGAATGGCCAACTGCTTGCTTACTTATACGCAACGTGCTATCTAAATTTGTAACTTGTCTGTGTTTTCGATTGGGCCCCAACATCATGCTCCTCTAGTGAGCTAAGAGGGATTTCTGTGTGTAGGCCACACAGACTATCTTTTTTATAATTTTTAAAATATCACCTGCTTATGCTTCATGACGTGTAACATTATTGTTAGTCCTGTTTTGCCATGTAGTACAAAATAGTGTCTTGTTCGCTTCACTGTTGTAACTATATTTTTGCCCTAGTCATGTGTACTTACAGAAACATTTCAGGATGAAGTGACATCAACACAAAGATCTGCCAGCAGTGCGGCATCGCCGTTACCGAATGATTATGGATTGGAATTGGAATGTGCTGATGTTCTCGAGCATCAACTAGAGGTGGCAAGACAATGTGTACATGATTGTCAACGTATAATCAACAAGTTGAGACTGGACATGCAGGTATTAGATGCAGGAGTCAAAAAAATGAAACAAGACACTGAGGTAACCATGAAGGAATTGGAGATTTTACATACTAGAATTTGTACTATCTGAATCTGGCCAATCCTATTTTCTGAAGAGATTATAGTTCAAATGGAGTTAATTTGATGCTTGTCCATGATGTATGAGCTGTATTTGCCCAGTGTATGTAATTTGCTGTTTGTGTATGCTTTATTATCACCTGTGCCGAACCATAATGCACAATGGGTATAATCGGCTGTAATTTCTTTATTGTATAGTGTAGGATTATTCTACTTTCTATGCCTTAATCTCTTTGTTGTAATAGTGTAGGCTTTTTAGAGGTGATAGTATTGAGTAGGATAATTTTTTGAATATGCTATATCGTTCAAACGGGGGCCAATTTGCCCGACCATGGCCCTTCACGGGCCGTCGGATCCATGGGCCTTCTACGTCTCGTAGGATCCATGGGCCTTCTACGTCTCGTAGGATCCATGGGCCTTGTACGTCTCGTAGGATCCATGGGCCGCCGGCTCATTTATGGGTCTTGTACGGGCCTTTAGTGGGCCGTAGACGGGCCTTTAATGGAAATCGTATGTCTTATGGGCTGACCATAACGGGCCATTAATAGGCCGTATTTGGTGATGCTATGAAAATGGCCCAACAGACTATTGGTCCACAAACGGGCTGACTGTAACGACGGGCTGAATTTGGCCCACAAACAGAAAATGACAGTAACGGGCCGTAAGTAACCGAATGCTGCAAATGAGCCCAAGAATAAATGGGCCCTCAGAGGGCCGAAAGTTAACTTGGGCTAGAAATGGCCCAACGGAATAATGGGCCGTTAATGGGTATAAAGTGATACACTGTTCATTACGGGCCATTTTCACCACGGGCCGTTAATGGGTGTAAAGTAATACACTATTCATTACGGGCCAGTTTCAGCACGGGCCGCTAATGGGCCAAGAGTTAGAAAGGGCCTCATATGGGCCGAAAGACGTCATGGGCTAGAAGTGAAAACGGGCTGGAATCATATTGGACGGCCTAGATGACGCTACTGGGCCTAATTCGAATAGGGTGTAACGGGCCTTGGGTTAGCTGGTTGTAAATGGGCTATATGCGAACATGCCGTTAACAGGCTTTCCATGGGCTGGTCTGCCAGCTTTTTACCAAGTCAAATGGGTCGGCCTTTTCACAGGAATGGGCCACTGTTGGGTTGTGCCACATGTCGACGTATCATAGGCGCCTTCTGTCCAGTGAGTGGATGACATCTGTCCCAACGATGAGCCGACACGTGTTTCCTCTAGCCAATGATGATTTTACACGTGGAAAATCCCCATTGGTCGGGGCTGTTAATGGGTTATCAGATCCAAAACCCGACCCGATAGCTTAACAGCATTCCGTTACGGTGGTTGCCATGTGTCGGTCACCCTTGACGAAAGCACTTCTGTGACACGCGATTTATTGTCATGGAAGTGGACACTTCCGTGATGATAATTTTGGTAATGTCATGGAACACTTCTACGACAGCACAGGTATGACTATCTTGATTCTGTCATAAATTTGTCATGGATGTACATGCATGACAAAAAAGCGACCTACTGTGACAAACACGTAGCATCATGGAAGTGTATTTTTTTTGTAGTGATGCCTACACTTCCACCATACATTTTCTGAGAGAACCACCTACTCATGTGTTGAGATCAAGATATTCCATTCCTACCATTTGAACCTTGATTTCTAGCCTTCCCCAAGTTCCTTTCCACTCAAATCATCTTTCCACCATAGCCAAATCTAAGAGAGAGAGTTGAGTGCTGGGAAGACTGTCATTTAAAGCATAAGAGCAAGGAGTTCATCATCAACACACCCTCTATTACCTTTTGGAGAGTGGTGCCTCCTAGATTTTTGAGAACTGATGACAGTGGGAGAGGGTCCCACTGACTTTATATTAAAAAGTTAAGGGGTTAGTATAGTCCAGTACAGTCCAGTCATCCTACAACCTACAATGCAAGTCACAATTACATGTGGAGAAGGAGGGGTGAGAGGAAGATTACAGAAGGTGACACCCCTAATTACAAAGCAGCTACTAGTGACAAGATATAAGGGGCAAGCTCCTGTTTGGTCCTATGGACCAGCAGAGTAAAATCATACTTGAATCTGGCCTTCCAAAATCTCAAGGTTGGCTGGATCCCTCTGAAGTGTTTGTCGTTCCTTTCCTTCCAGATCCCCATGATGCCACCGTGAACACCTCCATGAACATGTGCCCATTCCAAGAGTTTTTACCAGCATGCAATAATGTGAGCCTACATTCCCCAATTGGCCATTGTATCCCAATACTATCCCAGCATCTCTTACTGAAAGGACAGTTAAAGAAGAGGTGAGTAATGTCCTCCTTCGGTGGGTTTTGACAGAGCAGGCAGGTGTAATCGTCATTTTGGATTTTGTAGTGTCTCCTTCTCAGCATATTTCTGGTGTTCAGACGATCAGCCAACAACAGCCATGCAAACATTTTCCATTGCATTGTACACTTGGTTTTCCAGATCCAACAGAAGGCCTCATCCACCTGCATACTTCTAAAGCAGTGTTCATAAAATTTGGTGGCTTTGAAACCATTTCCACCCCAAACACATTTCCATATATCATCCCTGTCAGTTAGAGTCACATGAGACGTGGCCAGCTGCTGATTAGTCACCTCAAGCCGAGCTTCCACCGAGAGGGGGAGATGGAACACATCACCCAATCTCTCCGAGGATAGTAGGGATTGGACTGACATATCTGGTTCCTTGGCAAAATAAAAAGCTCTCGGGAATGTGTCTTGAAGCAACCTATCTTTCCACTGATCCTTCCAGAAAAGGATCGAGTCACCTGTCCCAACAGACGCCTTGGTAACCCCTCTGTAGATATCAGACAGTTGCATGCGGTCTTTCCACCAGAACGAGCCACAAGGGTCCATTGCATGTGGGGTTTGACCATTGTAATACGATCTCCAGATAAGATGAACCCATGGAACATCTTGCTTGTTATAAAATTTATGAAGTTGTTTCAATAAAAGCCCCTAGTTCTGGATTCTGAGGTTTATGATCCCTAATCCTCCTTTGTTTTTTGGCCTGCAGACCAGCTCCCAAGCAGCGAGAGAGTTGCCTTTAGTACCATCCTCAGTTTTCTTCAGCCATAGGCAAGATCTGCGAAGCTTGTCTAGATGTTCAATGATCTTGGGGTTTAACTTGATGGTGCACATTGCGTATATCGCTAGCGAGGTCACAACTGAGTTTAGAAGAGTCAGCTTAGAGCCATAATCGAGCAAGGAAATTGCTGCTGGAGTTTTTCTCTGTACTGCGGTGACCATGGGCATCAGATCAGTTACCGTGGGGTGGGTTGTCCCCATAGGCAGCCCTAGGTACGTGAAAGGCATTTGTCCCACGACACAACCAAAAATCGCTGCCATTTCTGTCGCCGTTGCCGGCTCCAAGTTGATTGGACCGAGTGTTGATTTGTGCAAGTTAATTTTCAGACCAACAGGCGTGGCGTAGTCCAACAGAATTCCTTTAAGGACTTGGGCTTGGTTAGGGCAGGCCGGGAATACCAGAATCGTGTCATCGGCGTACTGAATAACTGGGTAGTTATTATCGTGTGATGGAATCGGTAGTAGCAGTTGCCCAGCTCTACCGGCCTCGTTAATTGCCGCTTGCAACAGGTCTGCAGCAAGAACAAAGATGAGGGGCGAGAGTGGATCACCTTGTATCACTCCACATAGGCAGGAGAACTGCTTCCCCGGGGTGCCGTTGAGCAACATAGAAGAAGTACCCGAGGAGAAAATACATCTGATCCATCCAATCCACTTCTCGTCAAACCCCATGTGCCTCATGATCTCAATCATAGGTTCATGTTGTATCGTGTCAAAAGCTTTGGCAAAGTTTAACTTGAGCAGATAACATGCATGTCCAGAAGCTTGACATTGATGAATGTATTCGAAAGCCCAAGCTAAGCAGTCCTGTATTGATCTCCCTTTGAGAAAACCATATTGGTTCTTGTGGATGATTTTGAGAATTACTTTCTGTAACCGATTAGCCAGTAGCTTGGTTATCAAATTCAGGCAATAGTTGAGGAGGATGATGGGCCTGTAATCATTTGCAGTCTCAGGTGAGTAAGTTTTCGGGATCAAGGTGATAAACCCTGAATTTAGACTCTGCAGATCCAGCTTTCCATCATAGAAGTCAGCACACAGGGTGTAAAAATCATGCTTAATAATGTGCCAGCAAGATTTTAGAAAACACCCATTAAAGCCATCCGGGCCAGGGGCACGGTCTGATGGCATTTCTTGGACCACTTTATCGATCTCCTCATTCATAAAGGGTTTTGTCAGATCCTCGAGCCCTTCCAGCTTTTTAATTAGCCGAGCAAGATCAAATTTCATCTCGTGCGGTTCCGACCTGCCCAACCTGTTTTTATATGTCTGATATAGCTCAAGTGCCTTCCCTGCATGGTCAGAAATGATTGATCCATCAGATATTTTCAGAGATGCAATAGAATTTCTTCTGAAACTCTCACTCGCCGCCGAGTGAAAGAACTTAGTGTTGTCCCCCCCCCCCACACTGAAACCAGCACACCGTGTACCTCTTCCTCCAATATTCCTGTTTATAACCAAGGAGTACAACCAAATGCTCTTTAAGAATTACACGGAAGTTCTTCTCTGGGGTTGTGAGAGGCCTCAAGTCCTCAATCCCATCCAATTCCAGAAGAGCCCAATTAGAGTTATCAATGCACAAATTCAATCTGGAGATGTTTTTGCTCCACTTCTTCAAAGCATATCTCAGATGTTTAAATTTTTTACAGAGCAGAGCAGCCGAGTTATGAGCAAAACAACTTTTGTTCCAGGTGGATTGAACAACTTCAAAGAAGCCAGGGTGTGATATCCAAAAGTTTTCAAAACGGAAGATTTTAGATTTAGGGACAGAAGTTTCAATAGAGATCACACACGGCACATGATCGGAGACCGGTTTTGGGAGTGGTGCCACTGTCATATTGGGGTAGCTAGAGGTCCAATTGGCTGATGTGAAGAACCAATCAAGTTGCTCTAAAAGTGGGTATGTCTGCATGTTACTCCATGTAAACCTCCTCCCTTTGATTGGTAGTTCCACTAAGGCTTGCGATTGGATGAAATTATTAAAGGTTAACATGTCGTTATCATTCCCTCCTGGCTTGTTGCGATTATCAGGGGCCCTGGTATAGTTGAAATCGCCACATAATAACCAGTCCTCGTCGTCTGGTATGTCAAGATCAAACATCCAGGAGGTGAAAGTTGCTCTAATAGGGCCATCGCATGGGCCATACACATTAAACATATTCTAGGATTTGGCAGTTTGCAACGAAGTGAACTTAATGCCCAGAGCAAATGATTCAGAACAGATAAGATCGCCAACAAAGATTGAACTATCCCATATAATGATCAAATCCCCCGAGGCCCCTTGGGAGGGCACCACCTCAAATTTATCGAACCGTTTAGGACAGAAAGTTCTTACAAAAGACTTATCGAAAGAGGCACACTTAGTTTCTTGAAGGAAAATAACAGAGCAACCACTAGTATCAATTGCATTTCGCAAAGCCAAAAGTTTCTGGTCGGAGTTGATCCCCCGCACGTTCGAGCAGAGCACCTTCCATGCCTTATGCATCAGACTTGTGAACATCACGCTCCTGCGCCACCAAGGACGAGAGCAGTTTCTGCTTGCTTAGCTGATTTGGGTGCAAGCCACACATATTAGTACCAATAGATTGTATGGTAGAAATAGGTGTGGGAGGAGGGATCTCACTATGTACCTTGTCTTTTTTGTCTGAAACACATGGCAAGGTAGAAGAGGAAGAGCACTACACTTCAGGAACTTTCCGGGGCTTCACTTTGGACAGCACAAGTTTTCTGTTAGACATCGGCGGCACCTTAAACCCATCATACTTGTTAGAGCGCGCACTCCGGCGCAACATAACAGTATCCACATGTGCATGCTCATTGGATAACAAAGAGCTGATATGATCGGCAACAGAGCAAGATCTCGGCATGTTCTGCTCATCAGAAGAAGGAAACTCAACTGAAACATCCGCAGTGTTGAAGCAACATTTGTCAATGATGATACCCTCAATGGAAGAGCTGAAGATGCGGCCAAACACATCTGACTCAGGGGAGATGGAGTTCATTAGAGCATTGCAGAACACATTAAGTTGCTTCTGCAAGAAATTGAAAGGATTGAGCGGCAAGTAAGCTCCTTCAGGGTGCACAGCAGGTAACAACGACTTTGTGTAGATCCTTTTCAGCATACTTCCAATCCAACGCAGCAAATCGACGTCTGCAGTTATCAGCAAAGAGACAGGCGCACTACCAACCCTGACAAAAGCAAATTGTACAGAAGGGACACCATTGATAAAATTGTCAGCCAGTTCTTCAACCTGAGAGAATTCAGACCAAACATCTGACAGGTTGTCAACAATGTTGTGCTCCTGGTGCACACCATCCATAAGGGAGGGACCATCATACTCAAAGAACATTTTGAAGCTAAAACCAGTTTAAGGAGGTGGAACTATCGGCCATGCTGCCCAACCATTTTCCTGAACCTCATCTTGCACCTGCCCAGCAGCATTCCACAATTGCTCGTTGGTCGCCTGCTGAGCTCCCATATCATTGATCCTGGCTTGCTGCATCAGAGTATAGTAAGGAAGTTGATAGGGGTGTGGGGAAGCATTGAGGACGGGTGGAGCATCCTCATTGTCCACCAGCCCAGGCACAGTGTCTCTACCATTTAGAACATAAACAGGTACTGACCAAGATCGGCCCAATCCAGGAAGCATGCCCACTCTAGAAACTACCAGACTGTGTGGTACTTGCGCAACATCCTTGATGTGGCACTTAACCAGAACCCTAGCTTTGTTCTCATTAGGCCACGACCAAACTATCAGTTTTCCAAAGTTAGAGACAGCCTTGTGCACATAGTGCTCCGTCATGTAATCCATCGGAAAGGCTAACATCATAAACCAAACTTCATATTGAAAAGCGGGCATCCGCATATTGATGCCTTCATCATGAGGTGTGAGGGTGAAATAAGAATCATCATCTATAGCATGGGGGCCTTCTCTAATGGCCTCATCCCAGCTTTGCATATCCTCAAAAGCAACACAACCAATGCCAAACAGATAAACAAACTCATATGAAATCTGATACAATAGATCCTCCCTAATGATGCGACAAACCTCCTCTAACCAGAATCTCTTCTGATGATCAGGAGGAGGGGGCTGAATCGAGATAATAGCATACCTGTCATGGTTTAATGGCGGGTCATCCACTACCATGACACTCCTATGAAGCCGATGATCTAGCCCTCTCTCAATGTTGGCACCGAGCGGGGCGAACACGAACGGCCTGACCAAAAAGTCCGCCATCTTGTTGCCGAAGTTGATCGCCGGCGCAGCAGAGTTCTTGGATGGCGATGGAGGAGCGAGTTTGGAAGAGGCAGAGGTAGTTTTGGAAACAGAGGATACTAGACAGGATTGGGTCCCTCGGGCGGTGGAGTTGACAGCTGAAGTAGGGGGAGGCATATCGGCATGCAATGAGAAGTTGCCACGTCAACACGTGGTGGGATATTCTGTTTAGCTTGCCAAACTGACCTCCGATTATTTTCTAAAGCGTTACGATTTCCACGATTTTTTTTGGGAACAAATCAGAAAATTCCCATCCTTTGCATTAGTCCCAGAAGTACACGAGGCGGATATGGGCTGCCATTTGTACTTGGGCCAATGTTGTTGTTGCTACTGACCATGGGCTGTGTGGCCTAAAGAGCCACATGAATTACACGGTATAAGACCAGGACATTGCTTTACTTGGTGGTCATTTCTATGACAGGCTCAACATGCAGGGTTATGGCCCAACATGCATGCAGCCCCCAATGAACGTGGCATATTGTAGGTGCAACAATGTTCCAATTGAACACATCTTTGGCAAAACTTACCGGGGCAATCTCCAACCAAATGGCCATGCCGAGAGCAGTTCAAACATTTCAATAACCTGGCATCAATATAATCCTGAGTAGGCACATCCTTGATCTGAACCATAACTTTAACCTCATTATCCGAATACCCATCTTGCCAACCATCCATAATGTGAAATAACTTTTCATCCGGGATATACTACCAATAAGATTCCTTGAATTGTGGGCCATGAAAAGATGTACGTGCAGTAGGCAAGAAATCCTTCCGATTGAGAACAAAATCCCCCAACCGAATATGCAAATCATGATCCAAAAAAATAGGGAAGTTGAACTTGCCAAACGAAATACACTCACCGGCCGGGGAGGTATGCACACTCGTCGCCGGCAACTTTGTGGAATGAGAATTAACCATTAGCTGCTCGTCCCGAAGCCATTTAGATCTTATAGTGATCGGTTGTAGCCGCACCTCAGGAAGATGTTCATCCACATGCCAGCTCATATCCGAGTGATCCACACCAGAGAGATCACCACGGAATAGGTGAAAATGAGAAATGAAATCAGGCCAAATGCGGTCCTTAAGGCCATAGATGAAATGACCAACTCGATTGGAGGCCATAGAGAACCGAAAGCGACGATCGCTTAACCTCAAAACCCTAAACCCCGAACTGATTCCTCCAATACAAGATTGCAGGGCAAGGGCCACAGATTCTTCTGTAAGAAGGAACGAGGCCGAGGAGTAAGAAACCACGAGGAAGAATTCCTTGGCAGATCTGGGGTTAGCCGGTGAAAAATGCACCGTAGATTGGAACTTGTCACGTACCTGAGATTCAATCACCAGACCAGGGGAGAAGTCCCAATGGAGAAGACTCTCCATGAGGAGTGGGTGGTTGTCACCGCCGGAGTGGCCAGTGGCAGGGGAGGTGGCCGCCGGGGCCGGAGTGGCCACCGGCGGAGGGGGTCGCCTAGGAGGGGGGTCGCCTAGGCGTAGTGGTGTCTCCTAGATTGGTTAGGTGTCTCTTGGGAGCATCTGTCAAGATGTGGAGTTGAACCAAGAAGTTTGTAAGGGCAAGGAGATCGCCTACTTCATGAAGATCTACCCGAGTGAGGCAAGTCCTTCATGGGCGATGGCCATGGTGGGATAGACAAGGTTGCTTCTTCGTGGACTCTTCGTGGGTGGAGCCCTCCGTGGACTCGCGCAGTCGTTACCCTTCGTGGGTTGAAGTCTCCATCAACGTGGACATACGATAGCACCACCTATCGGAACCACGCCAAAAAACTTCATCTCTCCATTGCGTTTGCCTTCTGCAAACCCTTCCCTTTACCTTCATAGGCAATGTTTTACTTTCCACTGCTATACTCTTACAATTGAATGTCTAGGTTGATTGCTTGACTTGTGCTAATTGCTAAAATCTTCCCACAACTAAAATTGGGAAATGGATAGATTTTTATTCAGTCAACTTGTCTAATCACCTCCCCATCTAGAAATACATTCGATCCTACAAGTGGTATCAGAGCTTTGGTCTCCATTTGCCTTGATTTCCATTGATTTGGTGATCATAGCCTTGGTTACACAACCTAGGAGGGTATGGCGTCTAGCGAGGGAAATTATCACCGTAGAGGTCCTTACTTTGATGGTACGAATTTTGCTAGTTGGAAGCATAAGATGAAGATGCATATTGTTGGTCATAACCCCGCCGTTTGGGCTGTTGTTCGTATTGGCCTGCAAGGTGATTTCTTTGAGGATGGAAAAGAACCGGATCATGAAGCAAGAGCGGAAGAAATGAAGGTGTTGCAATACAATGCCCAAACTTGAGATATTCTATTCAATGGATTGTGCCTCGAAGAGTTCAACGAAATCAACCGCCTTGAGAATGCAAAGGAAATTTGGATACTTTGGTTGATATGCATGAAGGTACCGCGTCCATCAAGGAATCCAGGTTGGATGTGCTTCAAATTCAACTTGACAAGCTCAAGATGAAGGATGGTGAAGGAGTCGCTGAAATCTACTCTAGGCTTGCTCTCATCAGAAATGAGATTGTCGAGTTAGGAAGTGAAGAGATGACCGACAAATTCATCATCAAGAAGATCCTAAGAGCCTTGGATGGAATATGATACCATGTGCACTTTGATCCAAATGATGCCCAATTACAAAGATCTCAAGCCCACGGACGTCATTGGTAGAATTGTTGATCATGAGATCTCACTCACGGATAAGGAAGAGATCCACAACAAGTCAAGTGGTTCTTACAAAGCTTCAAGTGATGCTCCTACAACATCAAGTGAGAAGCAAGTCTCTAATGAAAACTAAGCTTAATGGTGAAGAATTTCAACAAGTTATGCAAGAATAGAAGCAAATAGAGAAGCTCCAAGTCAACATCGTACAATGTCAAAAGATCTCCTAGTCGTGATCATAATTGCTACAATTGTGGAAGACCTGGACACTACTCCAATGAGTGTACAGCTCCCTGCAAGAAAAGAGAAGACTCACCAAAAAGGAGGAGTAGCACAAATGAATCACCGCCAAAAGAGAGAAGGAGTAGAGATGATTGGTATGAAAAAACACCCTCTCGTAGAAGCAAGGATTCGGAAAGGAAGGACATCAAAGATGTACACAAGACGAAGACATCAAGCTCACGTTGCTGAATGGGTATCCGGTTCCGACTCCGACAACTGCTCCGAGAGAAGCTATCACTTCGAATCTGACTATACCCAAGATGAAGGTGTTGCCGGTCTTGCACTTGTGTCATCCAACTCCTATGACATATTCGACTCACCAAATGAAGGAATTGGAAGATGTTTAATGGCTAAAGGCCCTAAGGTATCACACCCCGAGTATGTTGATTTCAATAGTGATGAAGATGATTTGCTAGGTGATGATGATTTACTTGTTGACAACACTAGTGATGAAAACTATGATGAACTTTCTAGTAATCATGCTAATCAAGATGAAACAAATGACAATGATAAGAAGGATATTGAGCGTCTAACTAAAGAACTAAACACTCTTAAGTTATCTCATGAAATAACTCTAGAGGATCATAGAGAGCTCTTAAGGACACATGAGAAGCTACGCTTCGAGAAGCTAAATTTAGAGCAAGAGCATGAGTTTCTAAAACATATCAATGATGATCTTCGAAAGAAGAGTTCTTATTATCTTCCCAAACGTCTCCTCTTGTATACTTATATGCCACAAGTAAAATCTAGCAACCAGAGCAAGAAAGGTTCTTCCTCTAGTAGTAACAATAACCATGTTAAATCCAATATTTTTGCTTCTAGTAGTTCTCGTCATTCCACTAATGATTCTCTTAGCCAAGTTACACTTGAGCAAGAAAATAGCTTATTGAAGGGAATTATAGAGAAAGGTGTTTACAAGAGCCTTGCCAGGAGTAAGAAATTTGAGGAAATTGTACGCAAGCAAGGAAGGCACTAGAAGAATCAAGGTATTGGTTTTGAACGAAAGTTCAAAGAAAATGGAGTTGAGTGGGAAGAAGATCAATACTATCGGATTCAGGGTTCCGCAGACCCTTGAGAGGTTTGCACTCTGGGGTGTGTGTGAAGAACTCCCTCTTCCCAGTCTGCCTACTCAATGATTCCATGGCCTAGCTCGACGAACCCAAGGGACAAGAGACACAGCAGTTTATCCTGGTTCGCGCCACCTTGTGCTGTAATACCCTACTCCAGCTTTGTGGTGGATTGCCTCGAGGGGCTGAGGATGAACTAGTACAATGGACGAACAGCCTCAGGAGGTGAGGTGTTCTTGATCTCAATGAGCTGGTGGGTGTGTGGATGATCTGAATGGTCTGTCCCCTCTATGGTGGTGGCTAACTCCTATTTATAGTGGCCTTGGTCCTCTTCCCAAATGTACGTGGGAAGTGATCCCACAATGGCCAAATTTGAAGGGGGACAACTAGTACAAGCTATCCTGACAAAAGTAGTCTTCACCTGCAAAAGGCTCTGGTGGTGATGCTGAAGTGGGCTCCACGATGACTTCCATCCTGTCGTCCTGGTGGTCTTGGTCTTGTTGCATCGATATGGAAACCTTTAGTTGATTCCTCGAGAACCTGCGCCTACACTTGCCTCCTTAGCACCAAAGAGGAAACTGGTACGCTGCGCCCACTGGCGCCCGCCTGGCCTTGATCGTCACGACTCATCTCATGTGAACCTCGCGAGGTACACCCTTCATTGATATCTCCGCTCCTTGGGAGCCATCCTACTGAGGCCGCCCCCAGGGAGGTCTCAGTGTCGTCCGTCTCGCGAGGCTTGGCCCCTCGCTAGGGTCTTGGGTTGTTGTTGCTGAGGCTGGGCTGTACCGGGCCGTCGACGGAGCCACGCCATGGGCCGCAGGCAAGCAAGTATGGGTACCCCCATTCCCGAGACACCGACAGTAGCCCTTGGGCCCAAGGCGCGCTCGAACTTGGCTTCGAGGCGAAGCCAAAGGGCAAGGGCGGAGCACTGCGGGGCCCAACCACCCGCGGCCTTGGTCGACGCGTGGCAATTGATGGGACGTGGGCGCCTCCGCTTCCCACGCTGCCTTGGCAACCATTTGACTTGACGAGACTCTGCTACATGCAAAGAGAAACCATCATTACGTGTGATTGTGGAGGCCGGCGGTTGGCCTCCTCCTGGCTATAAATGAGGGGAGGGGCAGAGCCCCCTCTACTCATCTCCTTCTTCCCGTCGCCCGCTTTCTCTTCTTCCTCTTTGCCTCGTCGTCTTGGTGTAGCTTCCATGGTGTCGATTAGGAGGTTTTCTGCGGCGGAGAAGGGGAAGGCCCCCTCCGAGGAGCCTGAGCTGCTCCCAACGAAGAAAAGGTCCAGGCGTCCTCACAACACCGGGGAGAGGCAGGAAGTGACGCGGCCCTGGTACGAGCGGCCACCACCTAGCTTCCTACTCCCTCTGTACGCCCAGGCACAAGCCTCAGGAGAGGGCGGTAGCGCCCACGCAGCGCGAGTCACGGTTGTGGCAACCAGGCTGGGGCTGTGCGGCCGGTTGTCCCGTGAACCCAAGCCAAAGGCTCCTCATGTGAGTTCGTGATGTGGGCGGCAATGCCGCCATGCACTTGGATCCGGTTTCTTTCCCACGGTTATTGGCCGAGGAGATGTCGCTGAGGGGGCCACTTGAGTTGTGGCTGTAGCACACCGGGTGCTGCAATCTGGCCACGGGGGCGGAGGTCGAGGTCGTCTCCGTGGGTAAAATCTTCATGACTCGAGGATGGGGCGAGGTCTCCCACGCTTGCCGTGTGGAGGGGGCCGTCGCCATCCATTTCGAGTATGACAGCGCCTCCATGTTGTTCTTCAAGGTCTTCGACGAGGAAGGCCGCCGCCTAGAGGGTTGCCCCGGAGGAAGGCACCAGCATGGCGCGGCAGCGGGCATTGAGTCTGCTCCCGGTCTTGCCGCTAGCTTCTCCAGCAGCAGCAATGACTCCTGGGAGTCCAGCGACTCTCCCGAGCCTAGCGAGTCCCCGGAGTCAAGCAACGTCAGCTACGTGCTTCCGAGCTCCCGCCGTGCCCGGTGCGCGGCTGCGGCATCCGCTCGGCGTCGTCAATGACCTAGATAGGGTTGGCGTTGTCCTCATGTGGCCCACTGTTGATGATGGTGTCGACGGCGATGACCATAGCCAGGGCTCCTTGAGGTTTTTCTTCTTTTGTTCCCTGCAAGGAATCGAGACAAAACCCCGTGGGGGTATGTAAGGAACATGTAATGCTTTTGCTCCAATGTTTATTATTCCTGTTATAATGTTGCGGCTGCGTATCTTGCTTTGGCATTGTCCCCCCCTATTCATCCTTGTGGTAGCTTAGCGCTCTACGCCAGCAAGTCCCAGTCCCCAGGCAAGCTTCGACCGTCACTGGTATGCCAGGTCGCGATGCCGTGGTCAAGGACAGGAGGTGAGCGGCCCAAGGTCCAGTAAGAGCTCCTGAGGCGCGATGCTCAAGAGGTCCCCTTTGGCACGCAAGCAGTTTCATGAAGGCTGGAAATGTAGGCGGCATTGCCGGAGCAAGGCTGCAAGAGTCAAAAATTCCAGATAGTGGCATCGCGTTAACATGAATAAGTGACTTATCTTAACGAGCCTGAGGCGATTCCTTGTGCAGCGCCCGATTTGTGTTTCAGCAGTGGTGCTACCAGGTAGGCTTACGCCAACCTCCCCTTTCCTTGCCCATCTAAGTGCTCTACATCCTCGGGTCCTGAACCTCGAGAGAAGCTCTACTGCCGCTGGTATGCCAGGTCGCGATGCCGTGGTCAAGGCCAGGGGTGAGGGCTGGAGAGTCAGTAGGAGCTCCCGAGGCACGATGCTCGGGAGCCCCCCTTTAATGTGCAAGTGAATCACGTGAAAAGGGGGCAGCTGGCTGGGCCACTCGTAGCTAAGCTCTTGAGGTTCCTGTGGGTTAGTCCAGAGGGAGATCATAGCTCATAGTCACGTTTGCTGCCCTGCCACTGATCTTTCCGCAATAAGATGAAGATCTGGTGAGGTGACATGCGCTGGACAGGCCGCGAGCCAGAGCTCGATCTCTTAGCATGTGTAGGGACAGAACCGAGCACAAGCGTCGTGCCAACATGTGTAGCCCCCGTTGCGGGATAGGCAAGAGGCCGGCCAACAACTCGGGAGGCCGCGAAGGGCGACGAGCGAGCAGGTGACAACATAAATTATCTTATGGGAGGAGGTAAAGCTAGTTCAGATAAATGCAAGAATGATGCATGCCGCAGGGACAGACCCACGCGGCCCGGGGATGATGCAGCCCGAGGGGCGCCCCCAACTGAATAAACCAGAAAATATCACCTGGCATCGTTGCTGAAGAGATGTTGAAGCAGCTGAAGATGTGTGCTGAAGAGGTTGCTCCTCACGAGCCGCCTGGGTCCCAAACCTCGGGAGGCTCGTTAAGAGCCATCACCATCTCCGCCAGGACCACGTGGTGTCTGGCCTCCTGAGCCGTCATGATGCTTCGTAGGCGGCGCTAGAAGGTAACAGCCACGCTCGGCAGGCCAAAGGGAATGTGAACGTAGCTGTGAGGTGGACCCTCACACTAACCAACGTGAGAAGGCCAGAAGTGCTCCTAGGGTGTGGCTCTGTTGAGCCTTGGAATGTTGACGCAGACACGCAGCTAATTGTCCTCGCCAGGACAAGGGGTCATGCCAGGTGGTAGGCGGCGGTTGCCGCACATGGCTCTCGCCTCTTGAAGCTCCTCGATCGCCTCGGTGATGAACTCCTGAGCACTTGTCACCCTGTGCCTTGTGCCCTCATGAGGGAAGCATGCGGTGAAGCATGCCTCCATGTGGTGCCTGAGCACCCCCTCATGATGTTGGCTGAGTCACAGGCCCTCTAGAAGAGAGCCCCCGAGCCCAGCCCAAGGAGGGCACCGGGCACGCCTTCCTATGTGAGGGAGGGACGCGCCCCATCCGTGGGCGCAGGTCCTGAGGTGGTGCAGCTGGAGACACCGCTCTCCTGAGGCTCTTGGCGGAGCAGCTGCTTCTTCTTCTTAGAGACAGCCTCAGGAGGGTAGATGGCGCCTTTGTTGTCTGGGTCTTCGACCACCGCAGCCTGGTAGGTGTGCTCAAGGGAGCACACTAGGTCCTTCTCCTTGCAGGAGATTGTGATGATGTTGCGGTTCCCTGGCATCTTGATTACGTTGTAGCCATGGTGGGTCACCGCCATGAACTTGGCCAGGGCCGGATAGCCAAGGATGGCATTGTACGAAAGGCGGATGTGGGCGAATTCAAAGTAGATGAGCTCGGTGTGGTAGTTGTCGTGTTGGACGAAGGTGACAGGGAGGCGGATCTGCCCTATCGGGGTGGTGGACCTGTCGGTCACTCCTGAGAATGGCTTGGTGGGCTGCAACTGATCATATGGCATTTGGAGGCAGTCGAACGTCTTGATGGAAAGAACATTGAGCCCTGCACCGCCATCGATGAGGGTCTTGGTGACAAGGACGTGGCTGATGACGGGCGAGTAAAGCATCAGGAGGGCTCCAGCAGTTGCTGCGCACTTGAACTGGTCGGACGAGCTGAAGGTGATGGTGCACTTGGACCACCTGAGCGGACATGTGGCCTCGAGACTGGGGAGGGCCGCGTTCACCTCACGAGCGAACTGCTTGAAGATGCGTTGGGAGGCTAGGGCCTGAGCACCACCCAAGATGCAGGCGATGGCGCGAGGCTCCTGGAAGCCCCCTCGTCCTGGTGGTGGTTGTTGTTCCTTCTTGGTGGTGGTGGCAGCGGAGGGAGGTCGGCATTACCCTGAGAACGGTCCTCACGAGGCTGGTCTCTCCAGGTGCCCTCACGGGGATGGCCTTGCCAGCTGTCCTCACGAGGCTGGTGGCGCCACTCCTGGCGGGGACCGTGGTCGTCCCAGCGTCCTCCACTTCTGCCTCCTCCGCGTTCATGGACTCTGTAACACTCCAAAAATTTAACCATGATTTATTAATCAAAATTTGGCCATGGTAAATTAAATTTTTATTTTCTGGATTTTCTTTTGATTCAGAACCACCCTTTTCTCCTGAATTGTGGAGTTTTCACCCCAAGTGAAAACCTTTCAAAAATATTGTTGGACTTGTATATCTTTCCAAGACCATTTCTTTTATCAGTGGAATTATTTCTACAACCATTTTCCCTGAGCTTTGTTTCTTTAAAAGTAATTTTTCATAAGTTTTAGGGTTCCATTTGCACTACAACCCTTTCAAATACTTCTTTAAAATCCCCACCAAAATTTGAGGATGTCATGTGATGTTCCCACATCACTTTTATGCAAAAATCTCTTTTAGTCATTTGGAAATTTTGAGCCCTATCCCAAGTTTTCAAATCTGGTCCAGTTTGTAATTTGCACTACAACCTATTTAAATATTTCTTTATAAATTCCACCAAAATTTGGGGATGTTAGTAGTAGTGTATAATTCAACTTTATGCAAAAACCAATTGGTGTTCTTTGAAAAATTTGAGCAAATCATCCTCTTTTGCTCTCTGATCCAGTTTGGTATTTTCTACTGCAACTCTATTTTGTTTTGCTCTAGTGCCCATAATCTTTCTCCTGCTTATAGACCACTCTACCAAACCCTTAAGTCCAGGAGATTCGACCCATTGGAGTATTTTTGGTCCATGCAATAATGCCCTTTACTTTCTGTCCAGATTTGGTTTTCTCAAAAACTTGCACTAGGGAGTTTTTGTTTTTTTCAAACTAACATTGCCACCCTCTTTATCGTCTAAAGAGACTCTGATCTGGAGTTTTTGGCCACCCCAAGAGATGCCTAGATGACCATAGCATTCTGTCGAACACCTTGAGTTCATGAACAGAATTGGCATGAAACCTAGTTTGTATTTTGAACCTGCTTGCTTTGTCTAAATAGCATGTCTCATGGCTCTACCTTAGCCTATAGCACCACCCTGCTAAACCTCATGTGGATTAGAGCCCCCTGGCAGGCATTGGCATTTTGCCAAGCACCTCGCGTGCGTGCTCTGGGCGCGGCCAGAATGCGCGTGTTGCATGTGCTTGCGCCCGAGTCGCTGCATCCCGTTGCGGCCTCCCCGCGTTCGTTCTGATCCGTGCCCGCTCACAGCCATCGCGCCCCGACCCTTCCCTCATCGCAGAGCCGCCCTGGAGCCCCGCAGCGTAGCCGCTAGAACGGCCGTGGCGGCTAGCTGACGGCCGCAGCAGGCCCCGGCCTTGGCAGCGCCGCCCAAGCCATACGCGCACGCCAGCTCGCCCCTTGAGCAGTGGGGAGTTCGTCGGAATGCGCTGACCAGCTCCAATCGCCTCCACGTCTCCCTGCTAGCAACAGAACGGCGGTTCACCGGCGCTCTTATCCGCGAACGCGGGAATCGACCTCTCCGGGCTATAAATAGCCCTGCTGATCACGCCTAAGCTCGTCAGCAGCCTTGTTCGAGTAGTAGGAAGCCCCCCTCCTCCCAGTTGGCCAGAGGCCATCCTCTCTCCCATCTCCGACAGGTTCAGCCGCCGCCATGTTCTGGTAAAATCCGGCCAAGACCGAGGCCCCTAACCCCTCCCGTGCTCCCATCCTCTTCCCCTAGACCTTGCGGAGCCACCCCACCTCTCAAACCTGATCGGGAGCCACCATAGCTCGAGACCACGAACCACCAGAAGCCGCCGACCGCCGCGGAGCTCGCCGCCGGCGACTCCCTTCGTCCCCGCCAGCCTTTCAACCACTGGGAGGACCGCCCTGGACCAGCGGATCCATCCCTGCCCTCGGAACCCCGTGGGGAGCCGCCGTTTGTCGACGGCAATCGCCGGAGCCCCGCCTCCGCTCGGACAGAGGAGGAATGAGGTGCGGGCGACTGGTCAAACCTGACCAGTGGGCCCGATGGACCCACTGTCAGTGACCCAGCCCCGCCGAAGCGTGTTTTAAGTGGAAGCGTATTCCACCAAATACGCCTTCGCTAGAGGAAAACGTAAGTGCTACCAAACCGTTTTATTTTTCTGATTTTTATTAAATACAGATTTTGACTAAACTTTGACTGGCTATAACTTTTCAAATATAAGTTCAATTTATTTGATTCTTTTTCTGTTGTTTCTCAAATTTTGTCTAGTTTATTTTCATATTTATTTGAAAAAAATTCAAACAACTTTTTTGTACTGTTTTGAAACTATGTGTTAATTTGAATTTTTCTTAAATAGGATTTTGGAGAGGGAGGCAACTTTCAAAAAGGGCACCCCCACTTGCATACTCTTGAAGGCAAGCATTCTGAACCCTGGCATAATATTGTTGTGTGTTGTTTGATGCGGTTACAACACCACCTTGACACGGAGTATTCGTTATTTTATGTGATGACATGACCATACTCATGAGTGCATATTGATGATTCCGTGCTGTTGGAATTTGATATGTTTGTGATAGTAATCACCCTCATATGCCTTTCATGCCTACCAGAAGGAATCCGAGAAAGCCTCTATCTTTGGTAGACACGAGCTTGTCTCTAGTTCTTCGTCGAGACGGATGTGTCCGGTAAAGCATGGTGAGGTATGATGAGTGGTGATTCTATCTGATTGGTGTGAAATATATTTCTTATGCTAATCATGCAGGAAATGCTTCAACCTCCTAAGTCGACCATAGATCGAGTCTTGTTCCAGTAACCCACATACTTGTTTTGTACTACCACTTGTCCGTGCCATAGGTAGGGTACGGTTTAGTAAGTTGTCAACCCCTTCCTAGCACACACCGTACAGAGAGGCCATGGTGGAAGATACCGGTTGCATCCGGTAGGCATGCCACCTGGTCCGGGGGCATGGGTGTTTCCGGTTGGAGCCGAGGGGGTAGCTCCCCTAGGTTGCGCGCATTATAAATTTTGTGATCCCATGCTAGTCGAGGTTGTAGCCTCCCCACTTAGATTTTTGCTTAACGGGTGTCGTGAGTGATTCCAGACACCGGTAAGTTAGGTTGGTGTGTGCGGTCAGGTGTGTTTTCAATTAAAAGACCATAGACGGAATTAGTCCCGATGGACTAAAGGAATCCGTTACTCGTGGTTAAAGAGTACACCCTCTATAGAGATTATATCTATTCGAATAGCCATGTCCATGGTGAAGGACTACGGTCTGGGATGGGTCAAGTGTCGGTCATAGTGTTGATCTTCGGAGGAACAATTGCTAAACCAGAACATGGATCATGACTTGTGACTTATGATGATTATGATTACTATTATTGTGGACTAACCATTTACATTATTTGAATTATTGAGTATCCCTGGGACGGTTCTACCTCCTGGATGTTCACTGTGAATACTCTCATATAAGCCCTTTATGTGGTGTCGCAGATACGCCCGACTGTGGCATGCTTGTTATTCAGTTACTTTACAAGCCCTTTATGTGGTGTCGCGGAGACGTCCGACTGTGGCAGGCTGGTTATTCATTTACTTTATAAGCCCTTTATGTGGTGTCGCGGAGAAGCCCCACTGTGGCATGCTTGCTATTCATTTACTTTATAAGCCCTTTATGTGGTGTCGCACAGACGCCCAACTATGGCATGTTTGCTACTTATTTCCTTTATAAGCCCTTTATGTGACGTCGCTCAGACGCCCGGCTGAGGCATGCTTTATATCATTATCCTTTCGAGGCGTCGCTCAGACACCCGATCGGTGCATTCTATTTCTACTCCCTTATCGCATATTCATGTTGTATATGAATAACCTGCTTGCGTGCATCATGGATTTTTATTTTGTGACTGACGTTGTGACCATAGAATATTTCAGAGCATGATTATAAATTATTATATCATACTTGTGTTCATAATGTTTGCGAGTACATTCAAAGTACTCACTGGCTTGTCCCTGGCTATTGTCTTGGCCAGATTTCTTGCATGGAGAGGAGCGTTGTGATGACAGCCCCGGAACATACGGAATGGTGATAGCAGCCTCGCGAAGATAGGAGTTATCCTGGTTAGTTGTTCCTGTGGGAAATGGAGTCCCATAGACACTGATGAACCACAAACCACTTCCGCCATTAGCCACTAGAAACCTTGTGTTGTACTCACAGGCCAGAATGGTCTTGTACTACATATTTTGTATTTTGCTTGGAATTTCTGTATCAAGTTGGTGCCTCATCAGCTAACAGTAATCCTGGGGCTGGTGAGCAGAAGGACCATTGACTGGGAAATTTATATCCTGGAAAACCGGTCCTGACAACCTTGGTATCAGAGCCAGGCTTACCATTGGCTAATCCTATCTTGGCCAGGTCAATAAACCTTGGTTGACCAACCCACCAGACCTTAACCTAACCCCGGCCAAGCTTGTCATGTAAGATAGCCACATAGTGACCCCGACACCTTTTGGCAGTCGGTGCCCAACCTATCAGCCTAGCTTGTCGATCACGCGCCAGTGACCGACGCCTAAATAGTCTCTTTCACAAGCGTGCCAAGGAAGACTCGGTCACCTTGTTCTATAAAAAGGGCACGCTAGCCCCAACCCAGCACAGGAGAGCCTCTACGCCAAAACCAAGCAAAGATGCCTGGCCCCATTGTGCACAATGAGACCACAGCAACCAACCTTAGAGGTTTTGTGACCGTGCTAGCAAACCTCACCCGCCGTGCCTTTGCATTAGAAGAGCCCCCAGAATATGTTGTGTACCAAGGGCCCATGAGTGGTGAGAGCCATCAATTCTGGGCCACTGTGCACGTCTATGGTAGGGGTCTATCGCCAGAACGCCCCTACAGGTTCACCGGAAGGACAACTTCCTTTGAGCCACAAGCCATCCAACTAGCTGCTCGAGAGGCTATAGTTCAACTCCGGCACTTGTCGCCCAGAGTTAACTGTCGCTCGTTCTACTACTACCCCAGCCGTGACGGGTATGGTAGGCCACCCCAGGTTGCCAATGGAGATCACGAGACGGATCCTGCATTGTCGTATCTGGTGCGCTATGTAAGTGCACTAGAGGAACTGTTCGATCAAATCACCCTTGATCTGATCGCAGCCCGTGGAGAACTGGTTCACCGAGCCCCGGCAAGAGGAGGAGATGAGCCCGACGCCGACAACCCAGTCGTGATGTTCGGACAACCAATCGAATCCTTGAGGTCTGCCCCAGCCATCGAACAAAATACTTTGGTGTCCCCAGAAGTGCTTCATCGCCTTTTGGGAACACGTTCCAACGGGATTGTGGCCAACAACCCCCGCGATGGTCACCATCGCTACCCCGACCCTGCAGCTCCTCAGCCCCATCCAGCTAACCCCGACGGTGAAACCCATGGAGAAGCCTCGACGTCCACAAGGCACGCCCGCTTAGATATAAACGAGGTAGACTAAGTCACTCGAGTAGTACCGAGTCTTAGTATGTCCACGCCCTGTAATTGTGTGATCTTGTATCGCCATAATTAAATACTGTCTGCTTATGCGCCCCTATTTTAAATAAGAGCCATGCATAAGTATGTTGGCGTACGATTGCATTTTTAATTCCGGGCGTAGCTACCAAAAACCACCCCGGCGACACCCACCGTAATACCTCACTTTTGTGAGATATGTGTATCTGTGGCATTGATCCCGACCCCATAGAGCAGAACCGACAAGCTAGTTGCCCCTCACAGCGATAAATGACCCAGCCCAGATGCTATAAAAAAAGGCCACCTCGTGACCTTGCCATGTACCCCTCACCTTATGCACAACCCTCACAGCCATTTCGTTGCCATGTCGAGCCCTAGTATTTATCTGAGAACTCCAGATGCAATCCCAGGTAGTTTTGTTAAAATATTGTGGGATTTTACCTGTAGTACAATGAGTTCTACCCATCCACCCCAGTACGAGTTGCTCAAATCAAGGATCACCCCTTCCACCTCTAAATATTGGGCAGTGGTGCACACCCCTCCCGCAAACCCAAACCAAGACCCAACGGAAGTCTCCTTCGTGGGAAATCTATGTCGACTCCGCAAATGGCCATAGAAGTTGCTGCGTACGAAGCACTTGCTCGCCTTCGATTCACGGTACCCAATGCCAGCGAACGAGGGTATTATTACTTCTCGAGACGTCCAGCACCCGGAGAAGTAACATCTTTTCCCGGTGGACGAACTGAGAGACCCAGTGCTGGCCAACCTTGCCCAGTATGTCATCGCTCAAGAGCATTTGACCCAGCGGGTAATGGGTTATCTCTAGAGCCTCGCTGATTTAAATCCTCAGATCGCCATCGGCAGACCACTGAGGCCCGACCAGGAGAGACGCATTCATCGACTAGTCAATCCGCTTCCCCCGATAGAAGAAGAGTGTGCCCCAGTACCAAAGACGTTTTCTCAGGACCTTGTCTATTTACCGTTTTCATTGTAGATGTCACTACTATGTTTATTGTCCCCCGGCATTTATTTATGTGTTGCAACATATGCGTGGTATCCTAAATTTGTGCGATGAATTAAATATCTGGTTTCAATTAATGTGAGTAGTTTCTACTACTGTAAATTATGATTAACTGATTTCACTCTCGGTAATTTCTGAAGTGAGATCTTTTCCTTGAGTTGTTACAGCATATGTCTCTTCATGACATAGATTTTTATTCACGCAGCACCACGACAGTAGACTCACAACCCCAACCACTCGACCACATGCACTAATTGCAAATCCACGTGTACGTGTTGCACCTAACTGATCACCCCCCTTGCACACCACAATCTCTGAAGGAGAGATTTGTGGGTAATTATTCAGGTGCAAGTTGCCTACAGCACACTAACAGCAGTTAGGACCCGACACCATCACCTAATCCGCATGATCGCCGCTGCCGCGGAGAGCTAACAATCGAGCAGCAGCATCACGACGATCATCGAGGATCATCACGCACAAGAGCACGGAGAACCCCAGCAATACCGCCAACCCTCCACACATCAGGATCATGTACCAGTCCGGCATCACCTCCGCCATTAGAGCCTCGTCTCGAGCTCCTGCAAACAGAAATGGAGGAGAAGGAAGGAGAAGGAGAAGCGAGGCCAGGTGTGATGAAGAAGAAAGGAGCACCTCGGTCATTTTATAGCTCGAGATCGGTGTACGGTGGGCGAAGTCCACCAGCGCCGCTCGTCGCTTGATCGCCGGTGTTCGGAGGCGAATCCGCGAGCAGTGCCGAAGCGCAATGGCCCGCGAGGTGAGTGCACGCTGCACCGGCAACTAGCACGCCGCGCACTACCGTAGTACGGCCTAGATGCCCTACATGATAGACGTCGCCGGTGGACAAAGCGCGCGAGAGAGAGGAAGAAGAGAGAGCCAGAGGTAGAAGAAGAGACTGAAAATGGGCCCCGGGTCCATCTGTCAGCCAGAGAGAGCACTGCGCTCTCAGGTACGACCAGTGTATTTTAGAAATTTAGAAATATATTCTAAGTTTACTGTAACCAAAAGTAGAAATTTCTCGTTTTCCCCAACCATGGATTTTTTCATGCAGCACCAGTATTCCACACTATAGTTTTACACCACTTATTTGCCCATTCACTGTAGCCACATTTTATTACATGGGTAGGATGGTTATTTTTGTGATATTATTTTGAGATAGTAGGAGTTTTTCTTTTCAAAACAACCCTTAGAAAATCTCGAGGATGAGGTTTTTCTTAAGGGGGGTAGTGTTGTAACACCCAAAAAATTTAACCATGATTTATTAATCAAAATTTGGCCATGGTAAATTAAATTTTTATTTTCTGGATTTTCTTTTGATTCAGAACCACCCTTTTCTCCTGAATTGTGGAGTTTTCACCCCAAGTGAAAACCTTTCAAAAATATTGTTGGACTTGTATATCTTTCCAAGACCATTTCTTTTATCAGTGGAATTATTCCTACGATCATTTTCCCTGCGCTTTATTTCTTTAAAAGTGATTTTTCATAAGTTTTAGGGTTCCATTTGCACTGCAACCCTTTCAAATACTTCTTTAAAATCCCCACCAAAATTTTAGGATGTCATTTGATGTTCCCACATCACTTTTATGTAAAAATCTCTTTTAGTCATTTGGAAATTTTGAGCCCTATCCCAAGTTTTCAAATCTGGTCCAGTTTGTAATTTGCACTACAACCTATTTAAATATTTCTTTATAAATTCCACCAAAATTTGGGGATGTTAGTAGTAGTGTATAATTCAACTTTATGCAAAAAAACCATTGGTGTTCTTTGAAAAATTTGAGCAAATCATCCCCTTTTGCTCTCTGATCCAGTTTGGTATTTTCTACTGCAACTCTATTTTGTTTTGCTCTAGTGCCCATAATCTTTCTCCTGCTTATAGAACACTCTACCAAACCCTTAAGTCCAGGAGATTGGACCCATTGGAGTATTTTTGGTCCATGCAATAATGCCCTTTACTTTCTGTCCAGATTTGGTTTTCTCAAAAACTTGCACTAGGGAGTTTTTGTTTTTGTCAAACTAACCTTGCCACCCTCTTTATCGTCTAAAGAGACTCTGATCTGGAGTTTTTGGCCACCCCAAGAGATGCCTAGATGACCATAGCATTCTGTCGAACACCTTGAGTTCATGAACAGAATTGGCATGAAACCTAGCTTGCATTGTGAACCTGCTTGCTTTGTCTAAACAGCAAGTCTCATGGCTCTACCTTAGCCTATAGCACCACCCTGCTAAACCACATGTGTATTAGAGTCCCCTGGAAGGCATTGGAATTTTGCCGAGCACCTCGCATGCGTGCTCTGGGTGCGGCCAGAACGCGCGTGTTGCACGTGCTTGCGCCCGAGTCGCCGCGTCCCGTTGCGGCCTCCCCGCGTTTGTTCTGATCCGTGCCCGCTCACAGCCATCGCGCCCCGACCCTTCCCTCATTGCAGAGCCTCCCTGGCCACCTGGAGCCCCGCAACGCAGCTGCCAGAACAGCCATGGCGGCTAGCTGATGGCTGCAGCAGGCCCCGGCCTTGGCAGCGCCGCCCAAGCCATACGCGCGCTCAGCTCGCCCCTTGAGCAGTGTGGAGTTCGTCGGAATGCGCCGACCAGCTCCAATCGCCTCCACGTCACCCTGCTAGCAACAGAATGGCGGTTCGCCGGTGCTCTTATCCGCAGCCGCGGGAACCGACCTCTCCGGGCTATAAATAGCCCTCCCGATCACGCCTAAGCTCGTCAGCAGCCTTGTTCGAGTAGTAGGAAGCCCCCCTTCTCCCCAGTTGGCAAGAGGCCATCCTCTCTCTCATCTCCGGCAGGTTCGGCCGACGCCACGTTCCGGTAAAATCTGGCCAAGACCGAGGCCCCTAACCCCTCCCGTGCTCCCATCCTCTTCCCCTCGACCTTGCGGAGCCACCCCACCTCTCAAAACCGATCAGGAGCCACCATAGCGCGAGACCACGAACCAACAAAAGCCACCGGCCACCGTGGAGCTCGCCGTCGGCGACTCCCTTCATCCCCGCCAGCCTTTCGACCACTGGGAGGACCGCCATGGACTAGCGGATCCATCCCTGCCCTCGGAACCCCATGGGGGGAGCCGCCGTTCATCGGCGGCGATCGCCAGAGCCCCGCCTCTGCTCGGACAGAGGAGGAAGGAGGTGCGGGCGACTGGTCAAACCTGACTAGTGGGCCCGATGGACCCACTGTCAGTGACCCAGCCCCGCCGAAGCGTGTTTTAAGTGGAACCGTATTCCAAATACGCCTTCGCTAGAGGAAAACGTAAGTGCTGCCGAACCGTTTTCTTTTTCTGATTTTCATTAAAAACATATTTTGACTAAACTTTGACTGGCTATAACTTTTCAAATATAAGTTCAATTTATTTGATTCTTTTTCTGTTGTTTCTCAAATTTTGTCTACTTTATTTTCATATTTATTTGAAAAAAATTCAAACAACTTTTTTGTACTGTTTCGAAACTATGTGTTAATTTGAATTTTTCTTAAATAGGATTTTGGAGAGGGAGGCAACTTCCAAAAAGCGCACCCCCACTGGTATACTCTTGAAGGCAAGCATTCTGAACCCTGGCATAATATTGTTGTGTGTTGTTTGATGTGGTTACAACACCACCTTGACACGGAGTATTCGTTATTTTATGTGATGACATGACCATACTCATGAGTGCATATTGATGATTCCGTGCTGTTGGAATTTGATATGTTTGTGATATTAATCACCCTCGTATGCCTTTCATGCCTACCGGAAGGAACCCGGGAAAGCCTCTGTCTTGGGTAGACACGAGCTTGTCTCTAGTTCTTCGTCGAGACGGTTGTGTCCGGTAAAGCATGGTGAGGTATGATGAGTGGTGATTCTGTCTGATTGGTGTGAAATATATTTCTTATGCTAATCATGCAGGAAATGCTTCAACCTCCTGAGTCGACCATAGATCGAGTCTCGTTCCAGTAACCCCCATACTTGTTTCGTACTACCAATTGTCCCTGCCATAGGTAGGGTACGGTTCAGTAAGTTGTCAACCCCTTCCTAGCACACACCATACAGAGAGGCCATGGTGGAAGATACCGGTTGCATCCGGTAGGCATGCCACCTGGTCCAGGGGCATGGGTGTTTCCGGTTGGAGCCGAGGGGGTAGCTCCCCTAGTTTGTGCGTGTTATAAATTTTGTGATCCCATACTAGTCGAGGTTGTAGCCTCCCCACTTAGAGTTTTGCTTAACGGGTGTCGTGGGTGATTCCAGACACCCGTAAGTTAGGCTGGTGTGTGCGGTCAGGTGTGTTTTCAATTAAAAGACCATAGACGGAATTAGTCTCGATGGACTAAAGGAATCCGTTACTCGTGGGTAAAGAGTACACCCTCTGCAGAGATTATATCTATTCGAATAGCTGTGTCCATGGTTAAGGACTACGGTCTGGGATGGGTCAAGTGTCGGTCTTAGTGTCGGTCTTCGGAGGAACAACTGCTAAACCAGAACATGGATCATGACTTGTGACTTATGATGATTATGATTACTATTATTGTGGACTAACCATTTACATTATTTGAATTATTGAGTATCCCTGGGACGGTTCTACCTCCTGGATGTTCACTGTGAATACTCTCATATAAGCCCTTTATGTGGTGTCGCAGATACGCCCGACTGTGGCATGCTTGTTATTCAGTTACTTTATAAGCCCTTTATGTGGTGTCGCGGAGACGCCCGACTGTGGCAGGCTGGTTATTCATTTACTTTATAAGCCCTTTATGTGGTGTCGCGGAGACGCCCCACTGTGGCATGCTTGCTATTCATTTACTTTATAATCCCTTTATGTGGTGTCGCACAGACGCCCGACTGTGGCATGTTTGCTACTTATTTCCTTTATAAGCCCTTTATGTGACATCGCTCGGATGCCCGACTGAGGCATGCTGTATATCATTATCCTTTCGAGGCGTTGCTCAGACACCCGATCGGTGCATTCTATTTCTACTCCCTTATCACATATTCATGTTGTATATGAATAACCTGCTTGCGTGCATCATGGATTTTTATTTTGTGACTGACGTTGTGACCATAGAATATTTCAGAGCATGATTATAAATTGTTATATTATACATGTGTTCATAATGTTTGCGAGTACATCCAAAGTATTCACTGGCTTGTCCCTGGCTATTGTCTTGGCCAGATTACTTGCATGGAGAGGAGTGTTGCGATGACAGCCCCTGAACCTACGCAATGGTGATAGCAGCCTCGCGAAGATAGGAGTTATCCTGGTCAGCTGTTCCTGTGGGACATGGAGTCCCATAGACATTGATGAACCACAAACCGCTTCCGCCATCAGCCACTAGAAACCTTGTGTTGTACTCACAGGCCAGAATGGTCTTGTACTACATATTTTGTATTTTTCTTGGAATTTCTGTATCAAGTTGGTGCCTCATCAGCTAACAGTAATCATGGGGCTAGTGAGCACAAGGACCATTGACTGGGAAATTTATATCATGGAAAACCGGTCCTGACAGACTCGATCATTGCGCTTGGGGCGTCGACCGAGGCGTCCATCGCATATGGCCCTGAGCTCCTGACAGTCATTGGTGTTGGGGCTGTGTACATTATGGAAGACGCAGAATGGACGGCTGCCCTTGGATGATTCTAGGTGGTCGCAAACGCGCTTCATCTCTAGTTCCGCCGCGAGCACGGCAACGCCCTTGCACTTCGCGTCCTTTGCCTTGGCCTTCTTCTCTTCTGGGTCTGCCGCCGGGAGCTCGAGGAGGGAGAGGCGCCCTTCCTCAGCTCTCGCGCACTTGGTTGCCATGTTGAACATCCCCGGAGCCGTGCATAGGTCCTCATGGATGGCAAGCTCCTCCTTCAGCTTGACGTCGCGGACGCCATCGGAGAATGCCGAGATGATGGCCTCATCCGAAACCTTGGGGATCTTGAGGCGGACGCTATTGAAGCGCTGGATGTACTTCTACAGGGTCTCCCCTGGCTGCTGCTTGATGCGTCGCAGGTCACTCGCGGTAGGCGGGCAGTCGCGAGTGCCTTGGAAGTTGGTGATGAAACGCTCACGCATCTCGCCCCAGGAGGAGATCGAACCCACGGGTAGATTCAGGAGCCACGAGCGCGCTCCATCCTTGAGAGCCATGGGAAACCAGTTCGCCATGACCTTCTCATCGCCGTTGGCCGCCTCGATGCTCAGCTCATAGAGTTGCAGGAACTCTGCAGGGTCGGGGGTGCCGTCGTAGCACAGAGGCAGGTCAGGTTTGAATTTGCCCGGCCAGACGACGCTGCTAGTTCAGGACTGAAGGCTCGGCAGCCCGCGGTGGTCATCGGGGCCGGTCGTGGAGGTGGAACCTGATCTTGGCGCTCACGCACCACCACCTCAGGCGGTGCGCGGTCTTGACGTGGCCGTGCTGGAAGCGCACGCGCCTGTGCTTGTGGCCGATGGGCCACCTGGCAGCTTTCTTCTTCACATGTGGTCAACCTACGCGGCGGGTCACACCTTGGGGCCTCGTGTCTTGCACCGAGGGCGACGTCCTGATAGGGAGGTGGCGGAGGCGCTCCATAGGCCATGCCGCCCGCAGCAGACGGCGGGCGAGGCAGCGAGACGGAAGGTGCAGGAGAGCCCCCAGCGGCGCTGACAAGCTCGGTGATGCAGTCCAGCCAGTCTTCGTAGAGGTCGTTGATGGGCGGTAGTGCAATAAGCTCATGCGCCATGAATAATGCGGCCTGCGTGTTGGCTAGGCTGTGATGAGTGTGGGATGACGAACCAGCCAGATTTAGTGATGGGGTGGCAGTGCGTCCATCCCGCCGCACGGAGGGGTGCAGCGACAAAGCTTGCTGCTCGTGCCCCACCAGGCCGGTGGCGGCATTGGCGGTAGGTGATGGAGAACGACGGGGAGGCCCGCCAATGGGCACCGTCTAGGAGACACGAGCGGCGAGGGCGGCCCAACACTCAGCACGGGCTCAATGGGCGTCAGCCATGGAGGCGGTGGAGTGGCGGCGGGTCGGCTGATGGAAGAGAGGCTTCGACGCACCCCTACTTGGCGTGCCAAATGTCGGATTCGGGGTTCCGCAGACCCTTGAGAGGTTCGAGCTCTATGGTGCGTGCGAAGAACTCCCTCTTCCCAGTGTGCCTGCTCAACGATTCCACAGCCTAGGTCGACAAACCCAAGGGACAAGAGACACAACAGTTTATCCTGGTTCGGGGCACCTTGCGGTGTAATACCCTACTCCAGCTTTGTGGTGGATTGCCTCGAGGGGCTGAGGATGAACTAGTACAGTGGACGAACAACCTCAGGAGGTGAGGTGTTCTTGAGCTCGATGAGCTGGTGGGTGTGTGGATGATCTGAACGATTTGTCCCCCTCTATGGTGGTGTCTAAGTCCTATTTATAGTGGCCTTGGTCCTCTTCCCAAATGTAGGCGGGAAGGGATCCCACAATGGCCAAATTTGAAGGGGGACAACTAGTACAAGCTATTCTGACAAAACTAGTCTTCGGCTGCAAAAGGTTCTGGTGGTGATGCTGCAGTGGGCTACGTGATGACCTCCGTCCTATCATCTTGGCGGTCTTGGTCATGTTGCACCGATATGGAAACCTTTAGTTGATTCCTCGGGACCCTACGCATGCTCTTGCCTCCTTACTACCAAAGAGGAAATTAGTATGTTGCAACCGCTGGTGCCCGCCTGACCTTGGCCGTCATGGCTCAGGTCATGTGAACCTCGCGAGGTGCACCTTGCATTGATATATCCGCTCTTCGGGAGCTAGCCTAGTGAGGCCACCCCCAGGGAGGTATCGGTGTCGTCTGCCTCGCGAGGGTCTTGGGTTGTTGTTGCTGAGGCTGGGCCATGCCGGGCCGTCGACGGAGCCACGCAGTGGGTCACGGGTAGGCATGTTTGGGTACCCCCGTTCCTAGGACGCCGAGAAATACCCTAAGACAAAGTTTGTTGCTCAACAAGAGAAGTATGACCCCACTTCTTTCAAGGAACACAAGATCGAGATGATCTTCCATCATGAGAACGCAAGCTAAAAGGCAAGGACAAGCTTCAAGAAGAGATTGACTCATTTGAAGAAGCTCCTAAGGCCATGGTCAAGTGGGTTCCCAAGACTACGTCAAGGTCTACATCATCAATTTCAACTATAACTCCAAGGATTCCCATCAAGTTGATGTAGATCCCAAAGAAGAACTAGAGTGTTCTTGAGGGAGACACTGCCAACATACTTCACTCATATTCATTTTGGCAAGGACTTGTGGAATCAACTTTCATATCTTGCACTAGTTCATGGAGTCACAAACCCTCTTGTTGGTAATACAAGGGACAAGGTAACCTAATGCTTTCATGGGCATCATCACATGTGAAATTCACTCTATGTCTACGGATATCCATGTATGTTCCTTGTGGGACTAACCCGTGTAGGTATTGAAATTGCAACACTCCAATGGATTTGCTCCAAATGATCTACATCAACATAGAGCATCCCACTACAAAAAAATAATCTTCTGTGATGATACGTATTTGTCACAGTAGGTCACGTTTTCCATCATGCATGTACATTCATGACGATTTATGACAGAATCAAGATAGTCATACCTGTGTTGTCTAGAAGTGTTCCATGACAACCAAAATTATCATCACGGAAGTGTCCACTTCCACGACGATAAATCGAGCGTCATAGAAGTGCTTTCGTCAAGGGTAACTGACACATGGCATCCACCGTAACGGGTCGCCGTTAAGTTATCGGGTTCTGGTTTGGATCCGATAACCCGTTAACAGCCCGGACCAATGGGGATTTTCCATGTGTAAAATTCTGAATGGCCAGAGGAACCACGTGTCAGCTCACCATTGGCACACATGGCATCCACTCATTGGACCAAGGCGCCTATGATACGTCGACACGTGGCACGACCCAACAGATGCCCATTCTGGTGAAAAGGTCGGCCCATTTGACTTGGTCAAAAGGTAGCGGGCCGGCCCACAGAAAGCCTGTTAACGGCATGTTCGCATATGGCCCTTTTACAGCCCGCTAAGTCAGGTCCCATTACAGCTTATCTGAATTAGGCCCAGTAGTGTCATCTGGGCCATCCAATATGATTCCAGCCCGTTGTAACTTCTGGCCCATGACGTCTTTCGGCCCATATGAGGCCCTTTGTAACTCTTGGCCCATTAACGGCCGGTGGTGAAACTGGCCCGTAATGAACAGTGTATCGCTTTATACCCATTAACAGCCCATTAGTCTGTCGGCCATTTCCAGCCCGTGTTAACTTTCAGCCTTCTAAGGGCCCATTTATTCTTGGGCTCATTTCTAGAATTCGATTACTTACGGTCCGTTACTGGCATGTTCCGCTTATAGGCGAAATTTCGCCCGTGGTTATAGTCGGCCTGTCTATGGCCTGTTAACCCGTTGGTCTGTTTTCATAGCGTCATCAAATATGTCCAATTAACGCCCCATTATAGTCAGGCCATAAACAGACGATTTCCACTCTAGCCTGTTTACGGCCCATTTTGCGGTACGTTATTGGTCTAGTACGACCCATGTTTGGCGAAACGGTTATACGGCCCATAGAATGCCCATAGATGAGACGGCCCATAGAAGGCCCATAGATGAGATGGCTCATAGAAGGACCATGGATCCTACGACCTGTAGAAGGCCCATGGATCCTACAGCCCATAGAAGGCCCATGGATCGTACAGCCCGTGGAGGGTCGTGGTCACTATAGCAGGTAGTAGGACCATGGTCACAACAGTCCGTGTGTTGCCATGGTTATTGTGTCCTAGTTATAAAAATAGGTTATTGTGGCCACTACAAAAACACGGAAAAAGAACTACAATGACTACAAGCAAACAACTAAACAAGAAAATAAGGAAATAAATAAGCAAGCAACTAACGTAGGCTATTACGGCTATTACACATATTACATCCACTGGGCATCAAAGTTTGCCACCAGTGCAAATATAGGGAACAAAGCAGCATATTACATACACTGGCCATCTAAATTGGCCACCAGTGCAAATAAACGTGGCAGCAAAACAAGTCCATAACTGAAACAACTTCAGAAGAGCTCAAGAAACGTTATCCTGGGTATCCACCATGCTAGCAATAAGCTTATAAATCTTATTAGCTTTGTCCTATTTGGCGCTAAAATCCTCCAATGCTTGTTGTTGCACCAGAAAGTATGCATTTGAATGCTCTAGGGACTTCCACAGTCCTTCTGCTTCTTGTCGCAGCATAGCTGATCGATGTCTTTCAGCTTGTAGTTGAGACTCAAGAAACCGAACTGATTCAGGCAGTGAGTTTGAATAGCTTGTGCAAGCGGTAGTGGCCATTAACTCGAACACTAAACCAAGAAAGGACTTTGGGGTTGTCTCACTATCTTCAAGATAGTTTTCCTTAGCTGTTTTATCAGCTTCGTTCAAGACCAACAAGGATGTCTCACTATCCTGAACCTTATCTGCATTACTTCCTTTACCATTGCTTCATAAGGCACTCTTCCCCAATATTCTGTGAGCATTCTAAAAGAAGAAACAAGCAAACACATAACAGGTTCAGCATGTACTAATATATGAAACTCATTTCAGTGAACCAGATCATTAGTAAGGTGCACAGGATTAAACTACCAAGTCTTTT
The DNA here is from genome assembly GCF_003073215.2 of Triticum urartu. Classification (NCBI taxonomy): domain Eukaryota; kingdom Viridiplantae; phylum Streptophyta; class Magnoliopsida; order Poales; family Poaceae; genus Triticum; species Triticum urartu. Next base: position 340,522,041 of record NC_053024.1, on the reverse strand, counting down.
ATTGCCAAGTAGTACATAATAAAAGCATCAAACAAACATATATCTATGTCCTATGGTCACTGCATTGTCTTGCCAAATCAAAATAGAGACACGGTTCAAATCATATCAGTTCAAGAAAAAGCAGCACTAAAAGAATACAAAGCGTGGGAAACAACACGGCACAACAAGATTTCAGATGGGTACCACGGGTCTACATGTACAACAACACTATTGGCTTTGTTGTGATGCTAGTAATCACTACTATAGGATGCTGCTAACGCTACACTATGATCAGAGACCCTTCGACGAAACTGCGTGCGATGCAATAATCGCAAACGGTGGTGTAAAAGAACCGTCAAAAAAGGTGCAAAACGTTTGCGATGGTGGAGCCATCGAACACAGTTCATATTTTAGTTGCATGTGTGATGCCGGTAATACGGTTCAGTCCAATGAACTGTTTGCGATGAGGCAGAACAAAAGAAATAGGTAGCCTGATGAAGGCGTGTGCGATATACAGCATACGGTTCACTCAGATGAACTATTGTGATTAGGCAACACAAAAGAAACGGTCAGCCAGATCAAGGTGTGTGTGATTGAGGGCATATGCTTCAGAAGGATTAACTATTTGCGATTAGGCAACAGAACAGAAACGGATTAGCTAGATCAAAGTGTCTGCGGTTGATGGCATACACTTCACATGGATGAACTGTTTGCGATTAGCCACAACAAACTGAAGCAGTTAGATAGATCAACGTGTGTGCGCTAGACGGGCACACACATTCTAATTAGAAGAAGCATGCGCGATAGTAATAACGAGTGCACACGGTTTGTTGGAACAAGACATGTGCTGACATTGCCTATTATGGTGCACCCTATGGTGCACACGCCATGTATGCGACAGAGAAGGCGTACATGCCCACGTTACGCCTTCCGGGAATAGTGCCGCACTTATAACCGTCAGTAAATTTTGAGCATGTGTCCCGTCACATTCCAAATTGCAAACATGTTCACACCAATCAAAACCTAAACGGTTTCCCACTTAGGAGCGTATTACTACTTGGTTATAAATACTACTACTCCAAGATGACTGCACATTCCTCCTCAACTCCTCATCCACAGAAACAAACGAGTCATTCATCATCGTTCCCTTTGCGTCTGCCATGGCCAGCGTGAGTTCTGGGTCGAGAGATTGCCACCAGGGAGATGCGAGCATGGAAGCGGAAGCGCGAGAGATGTCCCGCCTCGCCGCGAACACAGCCGGCATGTCCCGCCACGCGGCCGTAGCAGCACAGAGGTCCCGCCGCGCCGCTGAAGCAGCACGCAGGTCCTGCTACACCGTCGACGCGGCAGACTGGTCCGGCCGCGCCGCAGAAGCAGAAGAGATGTCCCACCACGCCACGAATGCAGCAGAGATGTCCTCCCACGCCGCGGCAGCCTGGGAAAATGTCTCGTGGGAAGGCGAGGACTCTTACAGGCACATGCATGCAATCGTCCATAGCCAAATGGATCAGATCTCCAGCTGGGCGAGGTTGCAGGACGACATGAAAGCCTCTTTTGCTGGTGTCATCCGGCAACTAAATGAGAGCAATGCGAAGCTCCAGGCCGAGCGCGACCTACTGAGGGCGAAGATCGTCGGAAGTGCGGAGCAGCAGGAGAAGACCACTGCCTTGTTGAAGAGGACCGACATCATCGTCGAGAAACTTATGGACGAGAATGCCATGTTGCGCCTCGAGCGCAGAAGGCTGGTGGAGGAATCCGTGGATACTCTCAAGCAGCATCTTGAGGAAAAGAAAGAGCTCATCATCGCTCGTCACGGATACTAGTTCCCGCGGCCTGCATCAACGTAGAGATCAGCGAGCCATATCATTGTCTTCCTTCTTCTTTTACCCTTGTGTATTTCGGGCATTGTCGCATGTGTCTTTTTTCTAATTATGTTCCTAAATATGTAAGACAATTATTATCCACTGTCATCGTCCTTATATTCATCATGCTTGCTATAACTCGCAGTCGATGCTATATAGGTCTGTCAGATCTTACATCAAGATCCGTGCATTGGAGCATGTGCTTGTAGTTCAAAATTGAATTATGCACATTAAATGCCCAGAAACTCAATTAATGCATAAAAATTCCTAACAAACCAGGAATAATTCTAAATTTAAACACGACACTCGTGTACTAGTTGCATGTTCACTCTACGTAAATGTTCTAGCAATTCAAACACCATCCTTTCCCTTTCCCATCCCACATGCCCCGGCCGGCGACCCTTCTTCTTGATGTGCGGCCTCCTCGCCGCCGACCCTTCTTCTTGCTGCGTGGCCTCATCGATATGGTCAGGTAATCCACACCCCACCCACACCATCCTCCTCCTTTCCCATCCCAAATGCCCCGGCCGACCGTGCGACACCTTCCACCGAAATCACTACCCCTCTCCTCCAATTAAGAGATGCCCACAGCCATTTTGCACGCAGTATAATGTGGAGCTTAGTAGCATGCGTCTGCACGCGCGCATGAGGTCACTATGGCTGCCATGCGTGTCGACCGCCAGATGTTGGAGGAGCACCTCGTCTTCGAGGCCACCGTCGACAGTTTTCTCGAGGCCACCGCCAGTTCCTTCTAGTGATTTGTCCTTTGTAATGTTAATATACAATCTGAGGTTCAGTTAACAGTTTGGTCCTCTGAAATGTAATGTTTAGTTAACACTTTGGTCCAACAATTGCTACATTTCGTAGTACTGTTCTCAAGCATTCTTTGTTTTGTTCACTGTATTATCTTCTAGTACGTGTTTCTATTCTGCAATGTCGTGCTCAGTTAACTATTTTGGTTCATTTGGTCTGATGTCCATTTAACAGTTCGGTTCAGTTCTGCAATTTGATTTTCGTTTGTTGTGGGTACAATTTTGTATTGTTATGCATGTGACACCAATCGAATTTGGCTGTACTCAATACATATTCTACTGATAGTATGGCAACTCTCAGTTAACCTGATCAAGAACTTCCTTATGTGTGTTGCAGGGAAACAATGGGAGACACTGTGGTTTACCATCGAGGTTTGTTCAAGTAGGGTCCTTTGGCTAATAGCACATTATTGTGCAGTTGTAGGAATCATTCTAATATTTAGGTTTCTTACAATTTGGTCTTGCACATGTAGGTCCTGCTGTCAGAGGCTTAGACCCACTGTTCGACCCATTTTGCATACGGGGAAATGAGATGTCCATGAATATCAATCAAGTCAAGAAACTCAAAAAGATTGTGAGGATGAAGAAACTTGCGATGAATAACAGCAAGATCTTTGTTTGCACAATGAAGAAGACATCAGTCAACTATAGGATGGTACCAACTCTTTTACCTTGTTTTACCCCTTGCGCCATTTCAAAATTTAAAATAGCGATTTATGCATAGCTTTGTTTTCAGTACTTTTCAAAGCAGTTCGCCGATGATTACCTCTCAAACCACATGCATGGTCAAGAGGCGAGGAAGGTATTCATTCAACACCCACGGTACAATATTGAAGTCTTGCTGAAGAGGACGAAGGTTGGGCGGGAAATTATCCATAGCCACTGACCTAAAGTTGCAAGGACATTCAACATCACTGAAGGCTCAATATTTGCCTTCCGCTTCTTCAGTTTCCCAAATGAGATTCATCTGTCTATTTACCGTGTATGATGCTACTTTCCAAAGGTTTTTGATGCTGGATATGAAACTTGGTGCTGTTGTGTAATGTTGTAACTGAGTGCCAAAGCTATCTGATGTAATTCGATTATGAAATCCTGGTTGCTTTTATACGGATATGAAATATCTGGCGTGTTTTGTAAGAAAATCAGTTTGATTAGTACATGGATTATCAATAATAAGCTAATTACCCTGCTTAATGGGGTTTTCTATTGCAGACGGAGACAACACTTTGGGCGATGAACTCAAACAACCCGCATGGTTTCTAGAAAGTAGGCGTGTTCAATCAACTAACAATCACACACGGCTTCTAGTGCCGAACTGTTTGTGTTAGGCCACCTTGCACAAATGTTTCCACACAGAGAACTGTGTGTGATATACATACCTATGGAAATGTTTTTCTAGGATCCACCGTGTGGGGTGTACATACCTACAGAAATGATTCTCTGGGATTCACCATGTGGGATGTACATACCTACGGAAATGATTTTCTGGGATTCACCGTATGGGATGTACATACCTATGGAAATGTTTTTCTCGGATTACCGTGTGGGATGTATAGACCTACGGAAATGATTGGGTTTCGATGCCTCGCCCGATCGCACACGGTCCCAGCCTGTGTCCCAGGAGGGCCTATCCCCGACGATTTCTAGGTCGTGTGGGAAGGACCCCCCTATTGCCCACACTCACTTGGCGACGGTTCCAAATCCCATCGCGGAAAGGGGTTAAAAACTGTTTGTATTGCACGTCGATATACCAGTTAATGTGCATGATATGAGAAGTCAATTATATACACAATTGAAATTGAAATCAATGGAGCTATTTATAGGAGCAAACCTGTTAAAGAAACATGCGTAAACATACATGTTGTGCCATTGGAGTTTCGATTGGATCCTTCAATTTAAAAATAAGTTTGTATGAGTAAATACAGTGATATAAGAGCAAAGCAGTATCCATGATAGCAATGGAATCTTAAATGAGAACAGTTGTTCTTCGGGTTTAAGCACTTGTTCTACATGAATAGAGTACAGTAAGACGCAAGAATATAGTACTTAAAATAGAAAATGAGCTCATAGACCTTACCACATTCTTGGTTCGGGACCAGTACAGAACAGGGCATTCCCAGTCATCGTCTAGTAAATGTGTCTCAAGAGAACGTAAGGGAATTTAATGATTTTATTTGCTAGTGAAGTATGTTTTCTTAAGGTAATTCCGATACTGCCACCAAGCATTCTTGAAGATAACAGAGGTATTAGCACAGGTTACCTCATCCCGAGTTTCCAAATTGGTCCTTCTCTATAGATAAAAATGGGAAAATTTTCTATATTATAACCAACATGGAGGTAGAATGTATGGGACAAAGCAAAGTAATTGACATGAATAAGATGACTTACACATAACTCCTAGACAAACACCTGCAACTGGCATTTTCCTTCATCTTCAGTATAATATTTCCATGATGGGAAGATATGCACATAGGATTTAACAACATCAAATGCGATAGATGCTAAACTATGACTGGTCGGTTGTGCTTCCTCCATGGGAATAGGTGTACTAACTGGTGGAGTTGGGGTTCGCCATGGTAGTACTGGCGCTTTGGCGACTGGAGCTGCCTTACTAACTGCTCTTGCTTGGGAGCTCTGTGCTGGAGATGGTGCTATGTCAACGGGAACTAGGTTACTATCTGTTGGGGTTGGGGTTAGACTGGGTGAAGCTGGGTGAAGCTGGTTCTCTGTTCATCGCAGCAGGGGTACAATCTGCGAGAGTCTGGGGTATGTGTGGTAGGGCTGGTTCCCATGCATGTACAACCGGGGTGCTATCTCCACCAAGAGGTAGCATTGTTTTATTTGAAGACCATGTTTTTACTCCGCTAGATACTGCCATCACCCACTCCAATTCAAATGGCTGATAAACAGGAAACATAGTTGAATGTACAGAAATTGTATGAGAGACAGATGCAATAGATAGTGTGGAAAAAAGAGGGCATGAAATAGTTGAGATGTATATTGTTTAACTAAAAAGGATAGCATGACATAATTTCACATATATGATGTCTATCTAAACTGGATAGCATAGCATGACATAATTCAAAGATATGATGACTAACTAAACAGGATGGCATGAGATAATTATATGATGTCTTTGGTAAACAGGTTCGCATGACATAATTCACATACATGTTATCTAAGTAATCAGGATCGCATGATTTAATTCACATATGTGATTTATATGCTAAGCAGAGGGCATTCGCATATATGATGTCTGAACTAAGCATCCTTAGGATCAACAAAACCTTTGAGTTGCATCATAAACAACTCTTACTTAAGGAAACCATTAAGGAACACTGTTTTGACATCCATCTGCCAAATTTCATAATCAAAAAATGCAGCAATTACTTACATAATCCTAACAAACTTCGACATCGCCACAGGTGAGAAAGTCCCATCATAGTTAACCCCTTGAACTTGTCAAAAACTCTTTGTGACAAGTCGATCTTTATAGACGGGGACATTACCATCAGAGTTTGTCTTCTTCTTTAAGATCCATTTGTTCTCATTGGCCCGCGGTCATCAGGTAAGTCTACCAAAGTCCATACTTAGTTTTCATAAATGGATCCAATCTCGTATTTCATGGCCTCAAGCCATTTGTCGGAATTTGGTCTCATTGTTTGTTCATAGTTCATAGGTTCACCGTTGTCCAACAACATAACTTCTAGGACAAGATTACCATACCATTTAGGGGTGGTAAATGTCCTAGTAGACTACGAAGTTTGGTAGTAGCTTGATCCTAAGTTTCATGATCATAATCATTAGCTTCCTCTCCAGTTTGTGTAGCCATCATGGGCAGTTCTTTCTGTGATGCACTACTCTCCAATTCGAGAGAAGGTACGATTACCTCATCAAGCTCTACCTTCCTCCCACTCACTTCTTTCGACAGAAACTCCTTCTCCAGAAAGGTCCATTCCTTGCAACAAAGATCTTGCCCTCAGATCTGTGATAGAAGGTATGCCCAATGGCTTCTTTAGGGTATCGTATGAACACGGACTTCTCTTCTTTGTGTTCGTTCTTATCAAGCTGAAGCCTTTTGACATAAGCGTCGCATTCCAAACTTTAAGAAACGACAACTTAGGTTTCTTGCCAAACCGTAATTCATACAGTGTCGTCTCGACGGATTTAGATGGTGGCCTATTTAAAGTGAATGTGGTTATGTCTAATGCATAATCCCAAAATGATAGTGGCAAATCGATAAGAGATATCCTAGAACGCACATATCCAATAGAGTAGGATTACAACATTTGGACACACCATTACACGGTGGTGTTCCAGGTGGCACGAGTTGTGAAACAATTCTGCATTGTCTTAAATGTGTGCCAAACTCGTAACTCAGATATTCTCCTCCATAATCAGCTCGTAGAAATTTTATTTTCTTGTTATGATGATTCTCTACTTTACACTGAAACTCATTGAACTTCTGAAATGTTTCAGACTTGTGCTTCATTAGGTAAATATACCCATATCTACTCAAACATCTCTGAAGGTAAGAAAATAATGATATCCACTGTGTGCTTCAACACTCATCGGACTGCATACATCAGTATATGTTATTTCCAACAAGTCACTTGCCTACTCCATTTTACTGCAAAGTCGGGTTTTCATCATCTTGCCCATGAGGCATGGTTAACATGTTTGAAATGATTCATAATCAAGTGATTCCAAAAGTCCATCAGCATGGAGTTTCTTCATGCGCTTCATGCCAATATGACCCAAGCGGTAGTGCCACAAGTATGTGGTACTATCATCATTAACTTTGCATCTTTTAGCATCAATATTATGAACATGTGTATCAATATGATCGAGATCCAACAAGAATAAACCATTCACATTGGGTGCATGACCATAAAAGACATTATTCATATAAATAGATCAACCATTATTCTCTCACTAAGTGACTAACCGTCTCGCAATAAACAATATCCAGATATAATGGTCATGCTTAACGTAGGCACCAAATAACAATTATTTAGGTTTAAAACTAATCCCGGTGGTAGACGTAGAGGAAGTGTGCCGACGGCGAATTACATCAACCATGGAGCAATTTCCAACGTGCATCATCACCTAGTCCTTAGCTATTCTCCGTTTATTCTGCAGGTACGGTTTTGAGTTACAAATATTAGCAACCGAACTAGTATCAAATATCCACACGCTACTACGAGAACTAGTAAGGTACACATCAATAACATGTATATCAAATATACCTATGTTGAAGTTGCCATCCTTTTTATCTTCCAAGTACTTGGGGTAATTCCACTTCAAGTGGCCATTCCACTTGCAATAGAAGCACCCATTCTTGGTTTTAGTTCCAACTTTGGGTACCTTCATGGGAGCAGTAAATGGCTTGCCATTCTTCTTGAAGTTTCCTTTCTTTCCCTTGCCCTTCTTGAAACTGGTGGTCTTTTTTACCATCAACACTTGATGCTCTTTCTTGATTTCTACCTTCACGGCCTTAAGCATCGCAAAAAGCTCAAGGATTGTCTTCTCCATCCTATGCATATTATAGTTCACCATGAATCCCTTGTAGCTTGGTGGTAGTGACTGGAAAACTCTATCAATCGCTACTTCATCCGGAAAATTAAGTCCCTACTGATTCAGCGAATATAGTACCCCCATACATATTACATGCTCACTGATGGAGTTGTTCTCTTCCATCTTACAGCTAAATAACTTATCAGAGGTGTCATACCTCTCGACCCAGACATGAGCCCAAAATACCAATTTCAGCTCCTGGAACATCTCATATGCTCTGTGGTGCTCAAAATGTCTTTAGCCCCGGTTCTAAGCCGTAAAGCATGGCACACTGAACTATTGAGTAGTCATCAGAACATGCTTCCGAGATGTTCACAACATCTACAAACGATGTTGGGGGTGGATCACTAAGTGGTGCATCAAGGACATAAGCCTTCTGTGCAGTAGAGAGTATAATCCTTAGATTATGGACCCAGTCCGCATAATTGCTTCCATCATATTTCAACTTAGCTTTCTCTAGGAACGCATTAAAATTCAGGGGAGCTACAGCGTGAGCCATTGATCTACAACAGAATTTGCGAAGAAAATTTTAGACTATGCTCATGATAATTAGTTCAACTAATCAAATTACTATGGAACTAAACAATATCCCTCAAGTTGTCTAAGTGATACATGATCCAAATTCACCAATCCAAGTCCGGACATCATGTGAGATGAGGTAGTTTCAATGGTGAACATATCCATGTTGATCATATCTTCTATATGACACATGTTCGAACTTTTGGTCCTTTGTGTTCCAGGCCATGTCTATAAATGCTAGGCTCATCAAGTTTAACCCAAGTATTCTGCATGTGTAAAACTGGCTTACATGCGTTGTATGCGAACGAAGACTCTATCGCACCCGATCATCACGAGGTGCTTCAAAACGATGAACTTTCGCATTGGTGCATACTAACGGAGAACACTTTTATCTTGAAATTAATTGTGAGGGATCGTCATATAATGTTGCGGTCATTCTAAGCAAAATAAGATGCATAAAGACATAAACATCACATGCAATCAATATGTGACATGATATGGCCAGTATCATCTTGTGCTTTTGATCTCCGTCTCCAAAGTACTGGCATGATCTCTATCATCACCGGCATAGCACCATGATCTCCATCATCTCTGAGGTGTCGTCGTGTGGTTGCCTCCACCAACTGTTGCATCTACGACTATTGCTAACTCATAGCGATAAAGTAAAGCAATTACATGGCGTTTAATTATTGAGAGGAGGGTCATACAATAAATTAAGAGAACCCTATGGCTCTTGCCGATTGTCGTACTCATTGCCATGCATGTCGTGAACCTATTACAAAACATGATCCTCTTATACATCAACATATATCAAATCACATCTTGGCCACGCTAGATCACATCACATACCCTATAAAAACAAGTTAAACGTCCTCTACTTTGTTGTTGCAATTTTTACATGGTTCCTAGGGCAAAATATAAGAACCGTTCTTATCTACACAAAACCATAATAGTGATATACAAGTTTCCTTTTAACCTTCTACAAGTGAAAGTGCAACTAATCCCCGGGTGGTTTTGGTAATTCATAACAACATATAGCTCATTGAACAAATATCCATGCAAGATAAATATTTCAGGAAGTTCAATGAATGGCATGGCATGGACTAGAGATTTGGACCCCTCAAAATGCTAAGGACAAATATTGGCAAAAGCTCAAGACTCTTCATCTTTATTTTAGTGATCCAAGATCACATTGAGTCCATAGGAAAGCCAATACTATTAAAAGGGGATGAGGTGTTCCTTAATGGCTTGCTTGCTCAAATGCTTAGTCATATTACTCCAAAACCATCAGCCACTTTCTCCATCCAAATATGTCAAAATCCTAAACTCCAACTCGGCCCCACTGATTCTTTCTGCCTGTCAGCGCAACACACCCTTGGTCCATTGCCCAGACTGTGCACAGGCGCAAGAACAGGATTACAGCACCAGATCAGATCAAGGCACGAGGGACCGGTTCTTTGAAGGGTCAAGGTGCAGATCAAGAAAACAAAGACTAGCTAGAGGGACAAGGCACAACTACAAGAAGAACCTCCCTTGCCGGGCAAGCGGGCTTGGCAAGGTTGGGGAAACCCCGGAAGCGAGCCTCCAAGATTGCCTCGGCAGGCCTGTCAGGGCTCACGGAGGCAAACCACTCCACCGCTCCACCTCACGAGCGACGCAAGTCATCGATCAGTGTGGTGTCAAGCCGCAAAGTGACTAAGTGGTTGCTCCCTACCACATAGTAGCCACATCCTATAGAAAATACCTCCAAGAGACACCCGTCCTGAGACGTGTCAAGCAAGCAGGCACGAAGCTGGCAAAACAGCCCGGCAGGGCCTGCCGGGCAAGCTGTGATGTGACATTGAGTGGTGCATTTAATGCGCTCTGTCAGCCTGCAGAGTTATGTATGATAGCACTGTTTGCTATCTAATCAGTATGTAAAGACTGATTTTCCACTTTGGTGATCCCTTGGTCTATAAAAGAAGGCCCATGGCAACCGTAGAATGGATTTGTACCCCTTCACACTCATATGCGCGTAGCTCCTCTCGCCCCGAGGCAACCTTGCCGGGCAAGAGCGTCACGCTTCTCCACTACTACCCACCATCAATCCACCAAACCAGGAGTAGGGTTTTACGCCTCACGGCGGCCCGAACCTGGGTAAAACTACCCGTGTGATCTCTTCCGTGCTGTGTTACGCTTCTTTGCTCTTTGTGCAATGTGCCCATCCCCCCGCCAAACCAAAAGGGGCTCTTGGTCCCATATGTGGCCGTCGTTTCCCAAGACACTATCAGGATCCACCGAGTTCATATGACATAGCCACAGCAAGAAACTCTAACAGTTTGGTCACACCGAGATGGCCTTTCCAACACTCTGTTACTTGTTGCATTTATTTTGGTCTCGCCGAGTTATGCAATCGGTCTCACCGAGTTGGCTTGACATATTCTTTGTTGCTTATTGCTTCACTTTGGTCTCACCGAGTTGATGCAATCGGCGCCACCGAGATGATGTTTTCCCTAATCCCTAGCACATCGGTCCCACCGAGTTATTCCAGTCGGTCCCACCGAGATTCCTAACATTCACATTTTTGAACTGCTCGGTGCCACCGAGTTTAACCATTTGCTCCCAGAGATATGAATCAAATGCGTGTAACGGTTGGAATTAGTGTGGAGGCTATGTATACCCCTCCACTCCATTTGTGAGATAGCCAACAGAACATGCCTACACTTCCACCATACATTTTCTGAGAGAACCACCTACTCATGTGTTGAGATCAAGATATTCCATTCCTACCATTTGAAACTTGATTTCTAGCCTTCCCCAAGTTCCTTTCCACTCAAATCATCTTTCCACCATAGCCAAATCAAAGAGAGAGAGTTGAGTGTTGGGGAGACTATCATTTGAAGCACAAGAGCAAGGAGTTCATCATCAACACACCATCTATTACCTTTTGGAGAGTGGTGTCTCCTAGATTGGTTAGGTGTTGCTTGGGAGCATCCATCAAGATGTGGAGCTGAACCAAGAAGTTTGTAAGGGCAAGGAGATCGCCTACTTCATGAAGATCTACCCGAGTGAGGCAACTCCTTCGTGGGCGATGGCCATGGTGGGATAGACAAGGTTGCTTCTTCGTGGACCCTTCCTAGGTGGAGCCCTCCGTAGACTCGCGCAGTCGTTACCCTTCATGGGTTGAAGTCTCCATCAACATGGACATACGATAGCACCACCTATCGGAACCACGCCAAAAAAATTCATCTCTCCATTGTGTTTTCCTTCTCCAAACCCTTCCCTTTACCTTCATAGGCAATGTTTTACTTTCCACTACTATACTCTTAGAATTGCATGTCTAGGTTGATTGCTTGACTTGTGCTAATTGTAAAATCTTCCCACAACTAAAATTGGGAAATGGATAGATTTTTATTCAGTCAACTAGTCTAATCACCTCCCCATCTAGAAATACATACGATCCTACAAGTGATATTAGAGCTTTGGTCTCCATTTGTCTTGATTTCCATTGCTTTGGTGATCATAGCCTTGGTTACACAACCTAGGAGAGTATGGCATCTAGCGAGGGAAATTATCAGCGTAGAGGTCCTTACTTTGATGGTACGAATTTTGCTAGTTGGAAGCATAAGATGAAGATGCATATTCTTGGTCATAACCCCGTCGTTTGGGTTGTTGTTCATATTGGCCTGCAAGGTGATTTCTTTGAGGATGGAAAAGAACCGGATCATGAAGCAAGAGCAGAAAAATGAAGGTGTTGGAATACAATGCTCAAACTTGCGATATTCTATTCAATGGATTGTGCCTCAAAGAGTTCAACGAAATCAACCTCCTTGAGAATGCAAAGGAAAATTGGATACTTTGGTTGATATGCATGAAGGTACCGAGTCCATCAAGGAATCCAGGTTGGATGTGCTTCAAAGTCAACTTGACAAGTTCAAGATGAAGGATGGTGAAGGAGTCGCCGAAATCTACTCTAGGCTTGCTCTCATCACAAATGAGATTGTCGAGTTAGGAAGTGAAGAGATGACCGACAAATTCATCATCAAGAAGATCCTAAGAGCCTTGGATGGAATATGATACCATGTGCACTTTGATCCAAATGATGCCCAATTACAAAGATCTCAAGCCCACGGACGTCACTGGTAGAATTGTTGATCATGGGATGTCACTCACGGATAAGGAAGAGCTCCACAACAAGTCAAGTGGTGCTTACAAAGCTTCAAGTGATGCTCCTACAACATCAAGTGAGCAGCAAGTCTCTAATGAATAACTAAGCTTAATGGTAAAGAACTTCAACAAGTTATGCAAGAATAGGAGCAAATAGAGAAGCCCCAAGTCAAGATCATACAATGTCAAAAGATCTTCTAGTCGTGATCGTAATTGCTACAATTGTGGAAGACCTGGACACTACTCCAATGAGTGTACGGCTCCCTGCAAGAAAAGAGAAGACTCACCAAAAAGGAGGAGTAGAAGAGATCAATCACCGCCAAAAGAGAGAAGGAGTAGAGATGATTGTTAGGAATGAAGACCCTCTCGTAGAAGCAAGGATTCAGAAAGGAAGGACAAGTCATCAAAGATCTACACAAGAGGAAGACATCAAGCTCACGTTGCTGAATGGGTATCCGGTTCTGACTCCGACAACTGCTCCGAGAGAAGCTATCACTTCGAATCCGACTATACCCAAGATGAAGGTGTTGCCGGTCTTGCACTTGTGTCATCCAACTCCTATGACATATTTGACTCACCAAATGAAGGAATTGGAAGATGCTTCATGGCTAAAGGCCCTAAGGTATCACACCCCGAGTATGTTGATTTCAATAGTGATGAAGATGATTTGCTAGGTGATGATGATTTACTTGTTGACAACACTAGTGATGAAAACTTTGATGAACTTTCTAGTAATCATGCTAATCAAGATGAAACAAATGACAATGGTAAGAAGGATATTGAGCGTCTAACTAAAGAACTATACACTCTTAAGTTAGCTCATGAAATAACTCTAGAGGATCATAGAGAGCTCTTAAGGACTCATGAGAAGCTACGCTTCGAGAAGCTAAATTTAGAGCAAGAGCATGAGTTTCTAAAAGCTACCAATGATGATCTTCGAAAGAAGAGTTCTTCTTATCTTGCCAAATGTCTCCTCTTGTATACTTATATGGCACAAGTAAAATCTAGCAACCAGAGCAAGAAAGATTCTTCCTCTAGTAGTAACGATAACCATGTTAAATCCAATATTGTTGCTTCTAGTAGTTCTCGTGATTCCACTAATGATTCTCTTAGACAAGTTACACTTGTGCAAGAAAATAGCTTATTGAAGGGAACTATAGAGAAAGGTGTTTACAAGATTCTTGCCAGGAGTAAGAAATTTGAGGAAATTGTACGCAAGTAAGGAAGGCATAGAAGAATCAAGGTATTGGTTTTGAACGAAAGTTCAAAGCAAATGGAGTTGAGTGGGAAGAAGATCAATACTGTCGAATTCAGGGTTCCGCAGACCCTTGAGAGGTTCGCACTCTGGGGTGCGTGTGAAGAACTCCCTCTTCCCAGTCTGCCTACTCAATGATTCCATGGCCTAGCTCGACGAACCCAAGGGACAAGAGACACAACAGTTTATCCTGGTTCGGGCCACCTTGCGTTGTAATACCCTACTCCAGCTTTGTGGTGGATTGCCTCGAGGGGCTGAGGATGAACTAGTACAGTGGATGAACAGCCTCAGGAGGTGAGGTGTTCTTGATCTCGATGAGCTGGTGGGTGTGTGGATGATCTGAATTATCTGTCCCCTCTATGGTGGTGGCTAAGTCCTATTTATAGTGGCCTTGGTCCTCTTCCCAAATGTAGGTGGGAAGGGATCCCACAACGGCCAAATTTGAAGGGGGACAACTAGTACAAGCTATACTGACAAAAGTAGTCTTCGCCTGCAAAAGGCTCTGGTGGTGATGCTGCTGTGGGCTCTGCGATGACTTCCGTCCTGTCGTCCTGGCGGTCTTGGTCTTTTTGCACCGATATGGAAACCTTTAGTTGATTCCTCGGGACCCTGCGCCTGCGCTTGCCTCCTTAGCACGAAAGAGGAAACTGGTACGCTGCGCCCGCTGGCGCCCGCCTAGCCTTGGTCGTCACGGCTCACGTCATGTGAACCTCGCAAGGTGCACCTTTCATTGATATGTCCGCTCCTCGGGAGCCAGCCTAGTGAGGCTACCCCCGAGGGAGGTCTCAGTGTCGTCCGCCTCGGAAGGCTTGGCCCCTAGCTAGGGTCCTGGGTTGTTGTTGCTGAGGCTGGGCCGTACCGGGCCATCGACGGAGCCACGCCATGGGCCGTAGGCAAGCAAGTATGGGTACCCCCGTTCACAGGACACCGACAGTAGCCCTCGGGCCCAAGGCGCGCTCGAACTTGGCTTCAAGGTGAAGCCAAAGGGCAAGGGCGGAGCGCTGCGGGCCCCAACTGCCCGCGGCCTTGGTTAACGTGTGGCAATTGATGGGAGGTGGGCGCCTCCACTTCCCACGCTGCCTCGGCAACTGTTTGACTTGACAAGACTCTGCTGCATGCAAAGAGAAACCATCATTACGTGCAATCGTGGAGGCCGACGGTTGGCCTCCTCCTGGCAATAAATGAGGGGAGGGGCAGAGCCCCCTCTGCTCATCTCCTTCTTCTCGTCACCCTCTTTCTCTTCTTCCTCTTTGCCTCGTTCTCTTGTTTGTGCTTCCATGGCTCTAATTAGGAGGTTTTCCGCGGCGGAGAAGGGGAAGGCCCCTGCGAGGAGCCTGAGCTGCTCCCATTGAAGAAAAGGTACAGGCATCCTCACAACGCCAGGGAGAGGCAGGAAGTGACACGGCCCTGGTATGAACGGCCACCACCTGGCTTCCCACTCCCTCTGTACGCCCAGGCGCAAGGCTCAGGAGAGGGCGGCAGCGCCCCACGCAGCGCGAGTCACGGCCGTGGCGACTAGGCTGGGGCTGTGCGGCCGGGTGGCCCGTGAACCCAAGCCGAAGGCTCCTCATGTGAGTTCATGATGTGGGTGGCGATGTCGCCATGCACTTGGATCCGGTTTCTTTCCTGGTGCAGCAGTCTGGCCACGGGGGCGGAGGTCGAGGTCGTCTCCCTGGGTAAAATCTTCATGACTCGAGGATGGGGCGAGGTCTCCCACGCTTGCCGTGCGGAGGGGGCCCTCGCCATCCATTTCTAGTATGACAGCGCCTCCACGTTGTTCTTCAAGGTCTTCGACGAGGAAGGCCGCCGCCTAGAGTGCTGCCCCGGAGGAAGCCACAAGCATGGCGTGGCAGCGGGCGTTGAGCCTGCTCCCAGTAATGCCGCTAGCTTCTCCAGCAGCAGCAACGACTCCTGGGAGTCCAGCGACTCTCCTGAGCCTAGCGAGTCCCCGGAGTCAAGCAACGTCAGCTACGTGCTTCCGAGCTCCCGCCGTGTCCGGTGCGCGGCTGCGGTATCCGCTCGGCATCGTCAATGACCTGGATGGGGTTGGTGTTGGCCTCTTGTGGCCCACTGTTGATGATGGTGTCGACGGCGATGACCGTAGTCAGGGCTCCTTGAGGTTTTTCTTCTTTTGTTCCCTGCAAGGAATCGAGACAAAACCCCGTGGGGATATGTAAGGAACATGTAATGCTTTTGCTCCAATGTTTAACTTTGCGGCTGCGTATCTTGCTTTGGCATTGTCCCCCCTTTTCGTCCTCGCAGTAGCTTAGCGCTCTACGCCGGCAGGTCCCAGTCCCCAGGCAAGCTTCGACCGTCGCTGGTATGCCAGGTCGCGATGCCGTGGTCAAGGACAGGAGGTGAGCAGCCCAAGGTCCAGTAAGAGCTCCTGAGGCGCGATGCTCAAGAGGTCCCCTTTGGCACGCAAGCAGCTTCATGAAGGCTGGAAATGTAGGCGGCATTGCTAGAGCAAGGCTGCGAGAGTCGAAAATTCCAGATAGTGGCGTCGCGTTAACATGAATAGGTGACTTATCTTAACGAGTCTGAGGCGATTCCTTGTGCAGCGCCCGATTTGCGTTTCAGCAGTGGTGCTACCAGGTAGGCTTATGCCAACCTCCTCTTTCCTTGCTCATCTAAGTGTTCTACGTCCTCGGGTCCCAAACCTCGAGCGAAGCTCTACTACCGCTGGTATGCCAACTCTAAGCTAAGTGTTGCAAAACGGTCTGACAACCGTATAATAACGTATTGACGGTGTATCTGACACTCGGACCCACGTGCCAGGTGCTGACATGACATGTTTTTTTGCAGAAAACCCCCTTGCTTTACAAGTAATCACGTAAAGGTAACTTACTTTGAGAGGAAACCAGATGATTTTTTTCGTTCGCAAGTTTTCAACACCCAGCCGGACTTATTTGAAAGTTTCCGTCGAGTCGGACAAACAAATAAAACGAAGAAAAATTTACGCACAAGCAAAAATCAAACCTGCGACCTCTTGTTCAGAGGCTGGTCGCGCAAGCCACCACGCCATGCGACGATCCGATGATGTTTGAGGTGACTTTCTTTTTATAATAGACGACGAGCGGTGGGCCAGCTGTTGGGCCCAACGAGGCCAGCACACTGAGTTACTTTTTTTTATCAGGGTGTAAATACTTTTTTTTACATAAACTTATTAGTATTTGTATAAGTGTCAAGCACCCAAATTTTATGTGTATTCACTCAGGACGACATGCATGCACACTTATTATTTATTCTCATTATATTTTTCAAATGCGCAACTATTAAAAAAATTATATGCCCAGCACACAGTTCTTTTAGTTACTTGTATATTGATTGTATTATTTTAAACGCACAGTTACTTAAAACACTAACAACATGTCTGAAAAATTATTTTGAGAAATGCTGAGCATTTTTTGCAATGCAAGAGTTTTTTTACACAATAATTTTCATACATGCTGAACATCTTTTTGAAATACACATTGTCAAAACAATTCATCATAGATAAATGTTCACCATATAAATTAGAAAAAATTCGCAATGCATTATTTAAAATGTTCATCATATCTTAAGAAAATTGTTCAACATATATTACAAAAATGTTCAATTTGTATTCAAAATATGTTCAACATACATTACCAAAAGTTCATTATATTTAAAAAATACCGTTTGTAAAGAAAAGATCATCATGCATTACAAAGTGTTGACTATGTGCAGAAAATGTCTTCAGCATACACTAAAAAAAGGTTCATACGTATTTGAAAACATATTCATCATATACTTAAGCCTACCTTAAAAAAATGTTCAGTAAGTGTGTTAAAATCTAGTAGAAAAACCAACCCAGTGAAAGAAAACAAAAGAAAAGAAGAAAAAACTAAAAATAAGCCAAAAAGAAAAAAGAAAAAAAGCGTAAGCAAGAAATCTGGGCAACGAACGAGCCGGGCATGCGGGCTAGTAAAACGCGAAACGAAAAAAATAAAGTGCTGGCCTCGCTGGGCCTAACCAGACGGCCCAGCGTTGCTGTGCTGTATAAATAAAGTGGCGCATCACTTCTATTACCAGCGTCGCTCGGCTGTAGTGGCTAGCGCGCTAAGGCGGGGTGCATTAGGTCGCAGGTTCGAATCCTGCAGTCGCCTGAATTTTCGTTTGTTTTAATTATTGGCGAACTTCAACGGAAACTTTCAAATGAGTCCAGCTCGGTGCAAACTGGGGAAGGAAAAAATGTTCACCTTTTCCCCGGCAAAAAAGGGCATTTATATTATTAAGTATAGAATAAGGGTCTTTTCTGCAAAAAAACATGCCACGTCAGCACCTGGCAGGTGGGTTCGAGTGTCAGATACACGGTCAATACGTTATTATACGGCTGTCAGACCGTTTTGCAACACTTAAGCTTAGAGTTGGCACTGCATGGCAAAAAAATGACTATTGGTACTGATTCGTTACGACGTGCTGAAGTGTGGTAGTGCCTTGCAATTAACTCGCCTTGGCCTTCTGGTCTTCTGGGTATGCCGTTGGGAGCTCGAGGAGGGAGAGGCGCCCTTCCTCAGCTCTTGCGCACTTGGTTGCCATGTTGAACATCTCCAAAGCCGTGCATAGGTCCTCATGGATGGCGAGCTCCTCCTTCATCTTGACGTCGCGGACGCCATCGGAGAACGCCTGAATTTTCGTTTGTTTTAATTATTGGCGAACTTCAACGGAAACTTTCAAACGAGTCCAGCTCGGTGCAAACCGGGGAAGGAAAAAATGTTCACTTTTTCCCCCGCAAAAAAGGGCATTTATATTATTAAGTATAGAATAAGGGTCTTTTCTGCAAAAAAAACATGCCACGTCAGCACCTAGCAGGTGGGTTCGAGTGTCAGATACACGGTCAATACGTTATTATACGGCTGTCAGACCATTTTGCAACACTTAAGCTTAGAGTTGGCACTGCATGGCAAAAAAATGACTATTGGTACTGATTCGTTACGACGCGTCGAAGTGTGGTAGTGCCTTGCAATTAACTCGCCTTGGCCTTCTGGTCTTCTGGGTATGCCGTTGGGAGCTCGAGGAGGGAGAGGCGCCCTTCCTCAGCTCTTGCGCACTTGGTTGCCATGTTGAACATCTCCAAAGCCGTGCATAGGTCCTCATGGATGGCGAGCTCCTCCTTCATCTTGACGTCGCGGACGCCATCGGAGAACGCCGAGATGATGGCCTCGTCCGAAACCTTGGGGATCTTGAGGCGGACGCAATTGAAGCGTTGGATATACTTCTACAGGGTCTCCCCTGGCTGTTGCTTGATGCATCCATCCGCGGCAGGCGGGCAGTCTCGAGTGCCGTGGAAGTTGGCGACGAAACGCTCACGCATCTCGCCCCAGGAGGAGATCGATCCCACGGGCAGATTCAGGAGCCTTGAGCGCGCGCCATCCTTGAGAGCCATGGGAAACCAGTTCGCCATGACCTTCTCGTCTCCGTTGGCCGCCTCGATGCTCCGCTCATAGAGCTGCAGGAACTCCGCAGGGTCAGGGGTGCCGTCGTAGCACGGAGGCAGGTCGTGTTTGAATTTGCCCGGCTAGACGACGCTGCCTAGTTCGGGAGTGAAGGCTCGGCAGCCCGCGGTGGTCATCGGGGCCGGTCGTGGAGGTGGAGCCTGATCTTGGTGCTCACGCACCACCACCTCAGGCGGCGCGCGGTCTTGACGTGGCTGTGCTAGAAGCGCACGCGCCTTTGCTTGCGGCCGATGGACCACCTGGCAGCGTTCTTCTTCACGTGTGGGCAACATGTGTGGCGGGTCGCGCCTTGGGGACTCGTGTCTTGGACCGAGGGCGACGTCCTGACGGGGAGGTGGCGGAGGCGCTCCATGGGCCACGCCGCCCGTAGCAAGCGGCGGGCGAGGCAGCGAGAGGGATGGTGCAGGAGAGCCTCCAGCGGCGCTGACAAGCTCGGCGATGCAGTCCAGCTAGTCTTCGTAGAGGTCGTTGATGGGGCGGTAGCGCAATAAGCTCACGCGCCATGAGCAACGCGGCCTGCACGTTGGCTGGGCTGTGACGAGTGTGGTACGAGGAACCAGCCGGAGTTAGTGACGGGGTGGCAGTGCGTCCATCCCGCCGCACGGAGGGGTGCAACGACGAAGCTTGCTGCTCGTGCCCCGACAGGCCGGTGGCGGCATTGGCGGCAGGTGATGGAGAACAACGGGGAGGCCCGCCAATGGGAGTTGTCTGGGCTACGCGAGCGGCGAGGGCGGCCCGATGCTCAGCATGGGCTCGACGGGCATCAGCCATGGAGGCAGTGGAGTGGCGGCGGGTCGGCCGGCGGAAGAGAGGCTTCGACACACCCCTACTTGGCACGCCAAATGTCTGATTCGGGTTTCCGCGGACCCTTGAGAGGTTCGAACTCTGTGTTGTGTGCGAAGAACTCCCTCTTTCCAGTCTGCCTGCTCACTGATTCCACGGCCTAGGTCGACAAACCCAAGGCACAAGAGACACAACAGTTTATCCTGGTTCGGGCCACCTTGCGGTGTAATACCCTACTCCAGCTTTGTGGTGGATTGCCTCGAGGGGCTGAGGATGAACTAGTACAGTGGACGAATAGCCTCAGGAGGTGAGTTGTTCTTGAGCTCGATGAGCTGGTGGGTGTGTGGATGATCTGAACGATTTGTCCCCCTCTATGGTGGTGTCTAAGTCCTATTTATAGTGGCCTTGGTCCTCTTCCCAAATGTAGGCGGGAAGGGATCCCACAATGGCCAAATTTGAAGGGGGACAACTAGTACAAGCTATTCTGACAAAACTAGTCTTCGGCTGCAAAAGGTTCTGGTGGTGATGCTGCAGTGGGCTACGTGATGACCTCCGTCCTATCATCCTGGCGGTCTTGGTCTTGTTGCACCGATATGGAAACCTTTAATTGATTCCTCGGGACCCTGCGCATGCGCTTGCCTCCTTAGCACCAAAGAGGAAACTGGTATGTTGGACCCGCTGGTGCCCGCCTGGCCTTGGCCGTCATGGCTCACGTCATGTGAACCTCGCGAGGTGCACCTTGCATTGATATATCCGCTCCTCGGGAGCTAGCCTAGTGAGGTCGCCCCCAGGGAGGTCTCGGTGTCGTCCGCCTCGCGAGGGTCTTGGGTTGTTGTTGCTGAGGCTGGGCCATACCGGGCCGTCGACGGAGCCACACCGTGGGTCACAGGTAGGCAAAATTGGGTACCCCCATTCATAGGACGCCGAGAAATACCTTAAGACAAAGTTTGTTGCTCAACAAGAGAAGTATGACCCCACTTCTTTCAAAGGAACACAAGATTGAGATGCTCTTCCACCATGAGAACGCAAGCTAAAAGGCAAGGACATGCTTCAAGAAGAGATTGAATCATTTGAAGAAGCTCCTAAGGCCATGGTCAAGTGGGTTCCCAAGACTACGTCAAGGTCTACATCATCAGTTTCAACTAAAACTCCAAGGATTCCCATCAAGTTGATGTGGATCCCAAAGAAGAAGAACTAGAGTGTTCTTGAGGGTGACTCTGCCAACATACTTCACTCATGTTCATTTTGGCAAGGACTTGTGGAATCAACTTTCATATCCTGCACTAGTTCATGGAGTCACAAACCCTCTTGTTTGTAAGACAAGGGACAAGGTAACCTAATGCTTTCATGGGCATCATCACATGCGAAATTCACTCTATGTCTATGGATATCCTTGTATGTTCCTTGTGGGACTAACCCGTGCAGGTATTGAAAGTGCAACACTCTAATGGATTGCTCCAAATGATCTACATCAACATAGAGCATCCCACTACAAAAAAAATAAACTTCCGTGATGATACGTGTTTGTCACAGTAGGTCATGTTTTTTGTCATGCATGTACATCCATGACAATTTATGACAGAATCAGGATAGTCATAATTGTGCTTTCTAGAAGTATTCCATGACATTACCAAAATTATCATCACGGAAGTGTCCACTTCCATGATGATAAATAGAGCATCATAGAAGTGCTTTCGTCAAGGGTAACTGACACATGGCATCCACCGTAACGGGCCGCCGTTAAGTTATCGGGTTCTAGTTTGGATATGATAACCCATTAACAGCCCGGACCAATGGGGATTTTCCATGTGTAAAATTCTGAATGGCTAGAGGAACCACGTGTCAGCTCACCGTTGGCATAGATGTCATCCACTCATTGGACCAAAGGCGCCTATGATACGTCGACACGTGGCACGGCCCAATAGATGCCCATTTAGGTGAAAAGGTCGGCCCATTTGACTTGGTCAAAAGTTAGCGGGCCGGCCCACAGAAAGCCTGTTATCGACATGTTCGCATATGGCCCATTTACAACCCGCTATGTCACGACCCATTACAGCTTATCCAAATTAGGCCCAGTAGCGTCATCTGGGCCGTCCAATATGATTCCAGCCCGTTGTAACTTCCGACCCATGATGTCTTTCACCCATATGAGGCCCTTTGTAACTCTTGGCCCATTAACGGGTCGTGGTGAAATAGGCCCGTAATGAGCAGTGTATCGCTTTATACCCATTAACGACCCATTAGTTCGTCGGCCATTTCTAGCTCGTGTTAACTTTCAGCCTTCTAAGGGCCCATTTATTCTTGGGCTCATTTCCAGAATTCGATTACTTACGGTCCGTTACTGGCATGTTCCGCTTGTGGGCCAAATTTAGCCCGTGGTTATAGTCGGCCTGTCTGTTGCCAGTTAACCCGTTGGGCTGTTTTCATAGCATCATCAAATATGTCCTATTAACGCCCCGTTATGGTTAGACCATAAACAGACGATTTCCACTCTAGCCTGTTTACGGCCCATTTTGCAGTCCGTTATTGTTCCACGAATAGTACGACCCATGTTTGGCGAAACGGTTATACGGCCCATAGAATGCCCATAGATGAGATGTCCCGTAGAAGGCCCATAGATGAGACGGCCCGTAGAAGGCCCATGGATCCTACGGCCCGTAGAAGGGCCATGGATCGTACAGCCCGTAGAAGGCCCATGGATCGTATAGCCCGTGGAGGGTCGTGGTCACTATAGCAGGTAGCAGGACCATGGTCACAACTGTCCGTGTGTTGCCATGGTTATTGTGTCCTAGTTATAAAAATAGGTTATTGTGGCCACTAGAAAAACGCGGAAAAAGAACTAAAGTGACTACAAGCAAACAACTAAACAAGAAAATAAGGAAATAAATAAGCAAGCAACTAACGTAGGCTATTACAGCTATTACACATATTACATCCACTGGGCATCAAAGTTTGCCACCAGTGCAAATATAGGGAACAAAGCAGCATATTACATACACTAGCCGTCTAAATTGGGCACCAGTGCAAATAAACATGGCAGCAAAACAAGTCCATAACTGAAACAACTTCAGAAGAGATCAAGAAACGTTATCTTGGGTATCCACCATGCTAGCAATAAGCTTAGCAATCTTATTAGCTTTGTCATGTTTGGAGCTAAAATCCTCCAATGCTTGTTGTTGCACCAGAAAGTATGCATCTGAACGCTCTAGAGACTTCCGCAGTCCGTCTGCTCCTTGTCGCAGCATAGCTAATCGATGTCTTTCAGCTTGTAGTTGAGACTCAAGAAACCGAACTGATTCGGACAGTGAGTTTGAATAGCTTGTGCAAGCGGTAGTGGCCAGTAACTCGAACACTAAACCAAGAAAGGACTTTGGGGTTGTCTCACTATCTTCAAGATAGTTTTCCTTAGATGTTTTATCAGCTTCGTTGAAGACCAACAAGGATGTCTCACTATCCTGAACCTTATCTGCATTACTTCCTTTACCATTGCTTAATAAGGCAGTCTTCCCCAATATTCTGTGAGCATTCTAAAAGAAGAAACAAGCAAACACATAACAGGTTTAGCATGTACTAGTATATGAAACTCATTTCAGTGAACCAGATCATTAGTAAGGTGCATAGGATTAAACTACCAAGTCTTCTATTGCCAAGTAGTACATAAGAAAAGCATCAAACAAACTTATATCTATGTCCTATGGTCACTACAATGTCTTGCCAAATCAAAATAGAGACATGGTTCAAATCATATCAGTTCAAGACAAAGCAGCACTAAAAGAATACAAAGCGTGGGAAACTACACGGCACAACAAGATTTCAGATGGGTACCACGGGTCTACATGTACAACAACACCATTGGCTCTGTTGTGATGCTAGTAATCACTACTACAGGATGCTTCTAACGCGACACTACGATCAGAGACCCTTTGACGAAACTGAGTGCGATGCAATAATCGCAAACGGTGGTGTAAAAGAACCGTCAAAAAAGGTGCAAAACGTTTGCGATGACGGAGCCATCAAACACGGTTCACATTTTAGTTGCATGTGCGATGCAGGGCATACGGTTCAGTCCAATGAACTATTTGCGATGAGGCAGAACAAAAGAAACGGGTAGCCTGATGAAGGCATGTGCGATATACAGCATACGGTTCACTCAGATGAACTATTGTGATTAGGCAACACAAAAGAAACGGTCAGCCAGATCAAGGTGTGTGTGATTGAGGGCATACACTTCAGAAGGATTAACTGTTTGCGATTAGGCAATAGAACAGAAACGGGTCAGCTAGATCAAAGTGCCTGCGATTGATGGCGTACACTTTACATGGATGAACTGTTTGCGATTAGCCACAACAAACTGAAGCAGTTAGATAGATCAACGTGTGTGCACTAGACGGCCACACACATTCTAATTAAAAGAAGCATGCGCAATGGCAATAACAAGTGCGCACGGTTGTTGGAATAAGACATGTGCTGACATTGCCTATTACAGTGCACCCTATGGTGCACACGCCACGTATGCGACCAAGAAGGCGTACGTGCCCACGTTACGCCTTCCGGGAATAGTGCCGCAGTTACAACCATCAGTAAATTTTGAGCATGTGTCCCGTCACATTCCAAATTGCAAACCTGTTCACACCGATCAAAACCTAAACAGTTTCCCACTTAGGAGCGTATTTCTACTCGGTTATAAATACTACTACTCCAAGATAACAGCACATTCCTCCTCAACTCCTCATCCACAAAAACAAACGAGTCATTCATCATCGTTCCCTTTGCATCTGCCATGGCCAGCGTGAGTTCTAGGTCGAGAGATTGCCAACTAGGGAGATGTGAGCATGGAAGCGGAAGCACGAGAGATGTCCCGCCTCACCGCGAACTCAGCCGGCATGTCCCGCCGCGTGGCCGTAGCAGCACAGAGGTCCCGCCGCGCCGCCGAAGCAGCACGGAGGTCCCGCCGCACCGTCGATGCGGCAGACTAGTCCGGCCGCGCTGCGGAAGCATAAGAGATGTCCCACCACGCCATGAATGCTGCAGACATGTCCTCCCGCTTCGTGGCAACCTGGGAAAATGACTCGTGGGAAGGCGAGGACTCTTACAGGCGCATGCATGCGATCGTCCATAGCCAGATGGATCAGATCTCCGGTTGGGCGAGGTTACAAGACGACATGAAAGCCTCTTTTGCCAGCGTCATCCGGCAACTAAATGAGAGCAATGTGAAGCTGCGGGCCGAGCGCGACCTACTGAGGGCAAAGATCGTCGGAAGTGCGGAGCAGGAGGAGGAGACCACTGCCTTGTTGAAGAGGACCGGCGTCATCGTCGAGGAACTTATGGACGAGAATGCCATGCTGCGCCTTGAGCACAGAAGGCTGGTGGAGGAATCCGTGGATACTCTCAAGCAGCATCTTGAGGACAAGAAAGAGCTCATCGTCGATCGCCGCGGAGACTAGTTCCCGCGGCCTGCAGCAACGTAGAGATCAACGAGCCAGATCATTGTCTTCCTTCTTCTTTTGCCCTTGTGTATTTCGGGCGTTGCCGCATGTGGCTTTTTTTCTAATTATGTTCCTAAATATGTAAGACAATTATTATCCACTATCATCGTCCTTATATTCATCATGCTTGCTATAAGTCCCAGTCGATGCTATATAGGTCCGTCAGCTCTTACATCAAGATCCATGCAAAACTTTCTTTTTAGATTTTCATTTTTCTCTCTTAAATCTCATTCCAGTGAGACATATAGCCACGCCGTAGAACAGGGGCTCGGGCGCCATTAATGGAGAGGTTGGGAGGGAGGTGCGCGACGGGTTGCGGTCAAAGGGCTCTCCTACCGATGAGCACACGCAGGGGTCTGATCGGACGCCTCCCGTACTCAAATAGCTACCCCGCGAGGCACCTCCTAGCTAATAAAAAAAGGGGACGCGTGGCGACACGTAATTGGTAAGTAGAACGCCCACGGTTTCAATAATACTTGTGTTTCCGATTTGTAATGTGACAGCACTTGTTCCAAAATGACTCTGTTGATTGTTAATGTGTGCGCCTTCACAAATCGGACAGAAAAATTACCACAGCATGTTGGTGCCATGTCATGAAACCATGCCATCAGGCGTGTTTTGGATATACAGGAATTAAAAAACCAAGTTTCTCAGTCTTTCTGGCCGAGCCACGACGCCCAGATGCTTGAATTTCATTCCCATTTCTTGCATGGGACCTAGAAATTCACCCAAGGACACACATGTGATTTTTAAAACAACTTTGGTGCAATGGAGCATGTGCTTGTAGTTCAAATTTGAATTATGCACATTAAATGCGCAGAAACTCAATTAATGCATAAAAAAGGCCAAACGAACCCGGAATAATTCCAAAATTTAGCATGATACTTCTATTTGGTCTAATCTACCTATGTAAAAAAATTAACGCGGGAGAAACCAGTGTACGTCTCGTTTCACACACGGAGGTGACACGTTCCCTCTCAGAACAATGAGCCTTCTTGAGGGAAGCTCTTCTTTGCAAGAAGCTTACACCAAAGCTTGTCCCAATTCGGCCAAAAAATTTACCATAGCACGTTGGTGCCATGTCATGACACCATGCCAAGTTTCATGATTTTCAGGTGTGTTTTGGATTTACAGGAACTAAAGAACCAAGTTTCTCAATCTTTCCGGTTGAGCCACGACGCCCAGATGTTTGAATTTCATTCCCATTTCTTGAAAGGGACCTAGAAATTCACCCAAGGACACACATGTGATTTTTGAAACAACTTTGGTGCAATGCAGCCTATGCTTGTAGTTCAAATTTGAATTATGCACATTAAAGGCGTAGAAACTCAATTAATGCATAAAAAAGGCCAAACGAACCCGGAATAATTCCAAAATTTAGCATGATACTTCTATTTGGTCTAATCTGCCTGTGTAAAAAAATTAAGGCGGGAGAAGGCAGTGTGCGTATGTCATTTCGCACACGGAGGTGACATGTTCCCTCTCGGAACCACGAGCCTTCTTGAGGAAGCTCCACTTTCCAAGAAGCTTACACCAAAGCTTGTCCCAATTCGACCAAAAAAATTACCGCGGCATGTTGGTGCCATGTCATGACACCATGCCACGTTTCATGATTTTCAGGCGTGTTTTTGATTTATAGGAATTAAAAAGCCAAGTTTCTCAATCTTTCCGGCCGAGCCATGACGCCCAGATGTTTGAATTTCATTCTAATTTTTTGCATGGGACCTAGAAACTCACCCAAGGACACACATGTGATTTTTCAACCAACTTTGGTGCACTGGAGCATGTGCTTGTAGTTCAAATTTGAATTATGCATATTAAATGCGCAGAAACTCAATTATTGTATAAAAGGGCCAAACGAACCCGGAATAATTCCAAAATTTAGCCCGATACTTCTATTTTCTCTAATATGCTTGTGTAAAAAAATTAAGGCGGGAGAAGGCAGTGTATGTATCTCATTTCGCACACGGAGGTGACACGTTTCCTCTCGGAACCACTAGCCTTCTTGAGGGAAGCTCTGGTTTGCAAGAAGCTTACACCAAAGCTTGTCCCAATTCGGCCAAAAAAAATACCGTAGCATGTTGGTGCCATGTCATGACACCATGCCAAGTTTCATGATTTTCAGGTGTGTTTTGGATTTACAGGAATTAAAAAACCAAGTTTCTCAATCTTTCCAGCCGAGCCACGACGCCTAGATGTTTGAATTTCATTCCCATTTCTTGCATGGGACCTAGAAATTCACCCAAGGACACACATGTGATTTTTCAACCAGCTTTGGTGCACTAGAGCATGTGCTTGTAGTAAAAATTGGAATTACGCACATTAAATGCGCAGAAACTCAATTAATGTATAAAAAGGCCAAACGAACCCGGAATAATTCTAAAATTTAGCACAATACTTCTATTTGGTCTAATCTTCCTATGTAAAACAATTAAGGCGGGAGGAGGCCGTGTACGTATCTCATTTCACACACGGGAGTGACACGTTCCCTCTCGAAACCACGAGCCTTCTTGAGGGAAGCTCCGGTTTCCAAGAAGCTTACACCAAAGCTTGTCCCAATTCTGCCAAAAAAACTACCGCAGCATGTTGGTGCCATGTCATGACACCATGCCTAGTTTCATGATTTTTAGGCGTGTTTTGGATTTACAGGAATTAAAAAACCAAGTTTCTCAATCTTTCCGGCCGAGCCACGACGCCCAGATGTTTGAATTTCATTCCCATTTCTTGCATGGGACCTATAAATTCACCCAAAGACACACATGTGATTTTTCAACAAACTTTGGTGCATTGGAGCATGTGCTTGTAGTTCAAATTTGAATTATGCACATTAAATGCCCTGAAACTCAATTAATGCATAAAAATTCCTAACAAACCCGGAATAATTCTAAATTTAAACACGACACTCGTGTACTAGTTGCATGTTCACTGTACGTAAATGTTCTAGCAATTCAAACACCATCCTTTCCCTCCGTAACACCATTTTGTCTTTCAAAACATAATGAAAAAATTAGGTATACGACAAATAGTTTACTAGAAAGAATCGTGTGGGATGCGATATAAAATATCTTGGCGCACTGTCTTGTCTGGCTTACGCAGGAAGCTTCGTTGTCTACAGTCCACCGCCCCCGCTTGAACCACACTTGCGCACCAGTTTCTGGCGGCACCGAGCGAAAAAAATTTGCCACCACGGAAATATCTATCTCCCCGCCCCCTCCCTCCTACCAAAAGCCACATTTCCATTGTTCCTCCTTGCTTTCCAAGTTCAAACTTTCACTGGTGCTTACTGGCAGCTCAGCCTCCTCATGGCGACCCTTCTTATTGCAGCGCCGCCTCCTCACTGACTACCCTTCTTCTTGTAGCACCGCCTGTCGTGGTTCTAAGACTGACAGTAGAATAGGGGGGTAGGAATGTAGAGGCAAGATCCTAGCTATGGAGGAGTTGTGCACACGAGTTTACGAGTTCAGGCCCTTCTCGGAGGAAGTAACAGCCCTACGTCTCGGAGCCCAGAGGCGGTCGACTGAATATATGTGTGTGAATTACAGAAAGTGTGAACCCTTGTCCCAGAGGAGGGGGTGGCTTATATAGAGTGCGCCAGGACCCAGCTCCCCTCTGTTACACAGGGTTCAATGCTCATAAAGGAAAGGCGTTACTGGTAACGTCTACAGTGAAGTGTTATAAATGCCCATAAAGCTATGGTTTAAGTCCTGACCGTTGCAGAGTGGAGAGTTTCTCATCTTCTGGTGGTCGAGTGTCTTCAAGGTGGTCGAGTGAGCACATCTTCACGATCGAGTGGATGATGGTTTCTCTCCGACTGCTTCTGACTCTTTGTAGAGATGTCCTTGGGGAGGGTATGTTGGACAGATCCATGACCCTACCCTAGGTACATAGCTTCATCATTAGCCCCCGAATGGATCAGGGTTTGAGTGAGGAAGGAGTTGGGAACACTTCCGACCCACTCTTTGTGCTATGAGTATATCTTGTTCTAGAACAGTGAGTTGAGGTGACGATGTCGACTCCTTTCTCAGTCGCCTTGGTCCATTCTTGGTTTTTGTCGAGTGAATTTTCGCGATAGAATTCCGAATGATGATGTTGAGGATGTTTGTCTTCAGTATGACAGGTTGCTCCGCTCTCCGCGGATCTCACGGGATTCGAATTTTGGGAAGTGCGCCAGACGGGCGGAACCGAGGTTATCGGGACGGATTAGGCAAGTCTCCTCGATCCTCGCACCACCTTTTTCGCCACGTACTGCGCGCGTGACTGTTGCGGGATTTGTTTAGATCGCCTGGGTCCACCAGTCAGCCACTCAGTGAAAAGGCTTATAAAAGGTCCCGGACCAGGCCTCCGCCCCGCGCGCTCCCATTCTCTCTTCTTTTTTTCCCGATCTCTCCACCACGCTCGCCTCCGCCCCGTCGCCGGACCTCTGCTCGAGCTCGACCCGTCGCCATGGGGAAGGAGAAGACGGTGGCGCCGGAACATGTGAAGAAGGCGACCGCGAAGGCGAAGGGCAAGCGGACCAGCCGGGGCGGATCCTCGTCGAGGTCTGGCCTGCCGGCGGGCTGCATCTAGGGCGACTGGATCCGCTCGGCTATCACCCAGGACGACCTCGACGACCTGGTGGAGGGGGGACTGATCCCCCACAAATCAGCACGGCTCCCGGGGAACGAGACCGAGCCGCAGCCAAGGGAGGGTGAGTGTGTTCTCCTCGCCACCCACGTAGATCGCAGATTCTCATTGCCTCCCCATCCTTTCTTCCGGGGTTTTTTGAACTTCTTTGGGGCTCAGCTCCACCATTTCACTCCAAACACCATAGTCTATCTGGCTGCTTTCGTGTCGATGTGTGAAAATTTCCTGGGCTGTCGACCGCACTGGGGTCTTTTCAAAGACATCTTCACCTGCCGATCCCAGTCGGTCAAAAAGGCCAAGTTGAGTGACGAGAGGACACGAGTGATCCAAATGTGTGGGGGTTTGGGGATCCAGATGAGGAGCAAGAGTACCTTCCCAGCCATGATCCTTCCCGACTCGGTCCGAGGCTGGCAGTTGACTTGGTTCTACTGCAAGGATCAGCCGACCCCGGGTCAGTCGACTGGACTTCCTCCCTTTTCCTTGGCTTGAGTGGGGAAGCCCGGCCCCCTGAAGGTAGTTCCAGAAGAGAAGGCACAGGTTAAGGTGCTGGTCGAGCGGGTCATCCAACTTGTCCGTGATGGGGTGACCGGAATGGACCTGCTGGAGGTCTTTCTCGGTCGACGCATCCAACCGCTTCAGGCGCGTGATCATCCGATGTGGATGTACTCTGGGCTCGAGGATTCCACTCGGATCCACCCGGAGGATGTCACCAAGGATATCTTGGAGAAGTGGTTGATGGGGATCATCGACAACAAAGACAACCCCGGGGGTCTAGGAGGGTGATTCCATTCGACAACTCGCACCAGCCGGAGCAGGTATAATTTTGTTTTGTCAAGTATCTTTCCGATTCATCCTGTGATATCTCGTTTATGGTAGACTGAATTTCCTTTGATCGTTGTCCTTTCAGGCCCTCATTGACATGTACTCAATGCCAAACAGAGTGCAGGTCCCAGACGCCGAGGAAGAAGCGAGCGGGGGCGAGAGCGGCGAGGAGCATTCCGCTGCCGAGGAGGACGAGGAGAGCGACGAATCGACTGTAGGCGAAGAGGTCGACTCGCCTCCTCGCAGGGAGAGAAGATCCAAAAACACACACGACTCGGCGAGTGCTCCGGACTTGGCGGCCGCGCCGATTGGTCAATCTTTGAAGCGTCCCAGGATGTCTTCCCCAACGCCAACTGAGAAGGCTCCAAAGCAGTCCAAAGTTGCGCCGCCGAAAGCGTCGAAGGCCACCTCCTCCAAACTGCCAAAAGCTTTGCCCAGGATCAAAGTGACCGTTCCTACTATCTCCAGGTAACCATCCGACTTGTCCTTTTCATCGATTCAATTACTAGATGCAACTGATTGAACATGGGCCTTTGCAGTGCCGCTACGTCAGGAACCTCTTCTTTCTAGTACCGGGACGAGGAAATGGAAGATGCAGTGACCTCCAACCCAGGTATAAACTCTTGCGATTTTGTTCTTGATTCTTTGGTCGATTGTGTTCAAGTGGTTCACTTGGAGTCGAATGATCTGCCTTGCAGCTCCACCCAACGTCATAGATCTTCCAGATGACGACAACGAAGATGTGGCTCTTAAGCCCAGGAAGAGCAAGAAGGTAGCAGCTGGCAGGATGGCTCGGCAAGAAGCACCTCCTGTCCGTCAACCTGAAGACGCGGGCAGGGACTCTGTGACCTTCACTACGCCCTTGTCGAGTGGGCCTCCCGTACCGTCGACTGCACCTATGATTCCTTCAGCTGTCCAACTCCATGCCACGGAGCTCCAAGCCGCCGCACCTGGGTCGTCTGCCCACTTTTTCACCAGCTACCCTGTCCCAGACAACCAGTCGGAAGCGGCTACGGAAGCCATCCGACAAGCTAACATGATGATGGAGCGGGTGAAGACAATGCATGAGAACAGCCAGGCTGCCTACGACGCCAGCGCTGCTCTTCGGGCCAATTTTCAGGTGAGTAGGCTTTCTGACTGTTTTTGTTCTATGAAGAAATGTTACTCAAAAAATCTTCTTCTACACAATCTCCTGTTGTTTGCGTCGAATTAGAGCACCCACTGGGTGTTTGGTTGTTTTTGGTAGTTTCGTTCTTCCACTCGGTCTGGGCGAGTGGGATCAGAACCGGTGGGGGCACGCTAAGTGCACCCACTGGGTGTAGTCCCCGAGACCACGGTCAACTGCTTGCAGTCGATTGGGGTCTGAGTTCTTCTTTCTTTTGGTTTTTACTCCTTGCACTCGACTCCGGCGGGCCGGTCGAGTAGGATCCGAACCGGTGGGGGCACGCCAAGTGCACCCACTGGGTGTAGTCCCCGAGACCGCAGTCGACTGCTGGTAGTCGACTGGGGTCTGAACAGCCCTTTTTTCTTTTTTTTGGTCCAGGCGGACCGGATGAGTTGAGCCTTAGTCAGCGGGGGGCACGCCAAGTGCACCCGCTGGGTGTAGCCCCTGAGACCGCAGTCGACTGTGTGCAGTCAACTGGGGTCTAGATGAACTTCTTTAGGTTTTATTCACTCGGAAGTCAACCACCTTTGATCTTATCGATTGATTCGTATTTTGCCTTCTACAGAAGTCTTGTACTCTTATTTCCAAATTTGCTGAACTTGAGGAGAAGCAGAGGCAACTCAACTTAGACTTGGAATTGGCCCAGCAGAATCTGAAAAAAGCTCAAGACGAGGCCGCTGGTATGGAAGGTAACTGATTGTCGACTGACTTTCAATATATCTCTTTGATCTCTTCTTTGATTCGATTGCTTCTTTTGCAGAGAAAATGAAGTTGGCTCTGGAGAAGAAGGACGCGAACCTCGCGCCGCGCAAAAAGCAGCCCAAGACAAAACCGCTTTCGCAGACTAGAAGCTTGCTTCAATCGGAACGTTGGAAGGAGAGGTGAACAAACTGAAATCTTGTCTTAATGAAGCTAAACCCGAAGTGACTAGTCTGAATGAAAAGTTGGAATCTGCAATCCGCAAGAGAAATGACACAGAGGCTTATCTGAGGACTCTCGCAAAGAAGCTTTATCTCGCGATGGAAGGTATTTCTTTTAATCCGACTGTGTTGATGCTTGCGATAGGATCTTGCTCGGTCGATTGACTAACTTTTGGCTGCAAAACTCTGCCAAGACTTCGACGAAGAAATTGGGAGGGTCGAGACAGGTCTGGACCCTATCGCTTCCCCAGTCTGCGATGAAACTGCGATGAACGTGCTCCGACTGGAGTCCCGTATCGCCAGTGCCACAAGCTACCTCGCGCGCCTGAAGGAGGTTGTCTCTCGAATCAACTCATCGCTTTGGCCAGGGGCGACACTTTAGAATGACCTAGAATCCCTGATGACTCGACTGAACAAGATCCCTGACCGAGTGCAAGAATGGAAGAAATCCTCCGCCCGGTGTGGTGCTGACGTGGCACCGTCCTTGGTGCGAGTCCATTGCAAGGAGGCTCGTGAGGACAAGCTGGCTGTGATCAAAGTCGCTAACACCAAAAAGCACGATTTCCAATCCTTCATGGAGACTTTCATTGCTACTGCCACTCGGATCGCCGATGGGATCGACCTAGACTCATTCGTGGAGCCTGCCAGCCCTCCTCCGGCCGAGTGAACAAACTTATGAAACTTGAATCCGCTTTAAATTTTCCTCGGAATGCCGAGTGATTGCTGTAACCGTTGAACTCCTTCGGGTTTGATGCCCGAGTACTTTTGATTTGCTGCTTGGAACTTTTAGGATTTATTTGAATTTGGTTTACTTCCGAATGTGCTTGTGTTTGCCTTTGAATGGACTTTGTTCACTGCTCGGAATGCTTCGTCGTCCTTGCGAATAGGGACGGAGCGGGCATTGTATTTGTGTCATAGCTCCGAAGGAGAAGGTTGCATTTGACCTGCACCTCGTTGTCCTTGCGGATAAGGATGGAGCTGATGTTGTATTTGTGCCGCAGCTCCGAAGGAGAAGGTTGCAGTCGACCTGCACCTCGTCGTCCTTGCGGATAGGGATGGAGCGGACGTTGTACTTGTGCCACAGCTCCGAAGGAGAAGGTTGCAGTCGACCTGCACCTCTTCGTCCTTGCGGATAGGGATGGAGCGGACGTTGTATTTGTGCCGCAGCAACGAAGGAGAAGGTTGCAGTCGACCTGCACCTCGTCGTCCTTGTGGATAGGGATGGAGCGGACGTTGTATTTGTGCCGCAGCTCCGAAGGAGAAGGTTGCAATCGACCTGCACCTCATCGTCCTTGCGGATAGGGGTATGTTTCAAACTTAAGTGAGTACTGGACTACAGCTAAGTCCTCGAGCAGGAGGTTTGCTCTCCACTCGGTAGGATTTTTTTTAACCTTACGCGAGTACTGGACTACAGCTAAGCCTCTTAGTGAGAGAACTTAGGCGAGTGCTGGACTGCAGCTAAGCCCTCGAGTGTGAGGATTGCTCTCCACTCGGTAGGATTTTTTCAAACTTAGGCGAGTAACGGACTGCAGCTAAGCCTCTTAGTGAGAGAACTTAGGCGAGTGCTGGACTGTAGCTAAGCCCCCGAGTGGGAGGATTGCTCTCCACTCGGTAGGATTTTTTCAAACTTAGGCGAGTATCGGACTGCGGCT